>NC_056735.1:933763866-933911366 GCF_019279795.1 Protopterus annectens | reverse complement strand
GGTTACTAATATGTCTATTGGCAACTGTGTATGTGTTTCTGTATGCACATCACCTGTGGCTGTCTTTACTGTGTGTATGTGATGGCTATACAATTTTGTGTTCCTCTTCCACCCTGTTAACTCCCCCATTGCCAGCCTAGTTTCAGCCCATATAAATGTCATCTACCTTACAACCACAGTTACACAGATTCTAACACAAAGCCACTGTGGTACATACAATGGTCATATCACTGTGTATTGTACATAAATTGATGGGTAGGTCATCTACTCTGAGAAGTGTCAACTCCATGTGCATGTTTGTTTCAATGCATGTCTCCATGCAGCAGTGTGAGTGTGTGTGTCAGATGGCTCTACCATGTTAAGGGCCTCTAAACCCACCATTGTCTATGATAACAGCCCCTGCAATTGTCATCCACTTGAATAGTAGTGGCAGACACTGCAACACTACATTACCTCTGTGCTATTTGTGTTCTGTTTCTAGTGCTATCATTCCTATGACTGTGCAGGTAGGGGCTGTGCTAAGCCCTTCAACAGGTGCCCATGTACAGGACTATGACTCTGTGTTTACTACCAGCATGAGAGGCCAGATATGCATATGAGTTAGCAGACACACATGCTGGTGATTGTCAGGTTAGACTAACACAGACTGACCTGTGTCTGGAATACATACCCCAAACCTGTCATACACAGTACCAGGCATACACTCCTCAACTGCATGAACATTCAGTGGATGGGACAGAAATGACAGGGGCAAAAGGGCCTGATAGGTAAATCTGTTGCAGTTAAAGTAATAGCTAAGCTTGTGAGGGACCTAGTTCTAGTACTCAAGTAACCTCCTCTGCATGTGTGAGCTTGTGGTACTACAGAACACCTAGGTGGCATGTATGAAGGCTAGCTGGCTGTGTCAAGGATATGTATGTATGCAAGGTCACACTGTCTGACCCAATTGTCCCTCACACACTGTTGTATGTAAACACACTTGGTAAACATGCACACTTCTGTGGCTCTGCTCGACAGTGGCACAGGAAAATAATTTTCTTGGGTGGCGAATGCCAGGGTACCTTTGGCTAGGCTTATATAGGCCCTAGGGCCAATAGCCTAGTACCTACCTATGAACCTATGAACCTGTGAACCTATGAACATATACAGCTGTGCCTTGGTTATGAAAATGTTACTGTGTTTCCACTCCACCATACTTATCATTGCTACTGTCTGGGGGCCCACAGCCTGAAAACACAGAGACACCTGGAACACAGAATACAGTATGTGATACTACAGTGAGTCAGCAGTACTAACAGCAATAATGCATCATGGCTATAAATGTACATACACCTCGATGTGTGACCATAACTATTGCCAGCAGACAGCACCTTACACAGCATTACATTACTACACTGTACTATATTCACCCTGTGTATCAGACCCATATGAGCCTGTCCTTGCATCGATGGTATGGATAACAGGGACATGGCACATGTATCATCACATGCACAGGGTGTAGTGTGGGATTGTCAGAGCCCTAGGCTGGGCCATATGGTTGACATCATGTGTGTGTGTGTGTGTGTGTGTGTGTGTGTGTGAGTGTGTGTGTGTGTGTGTGTGTGTGTGTGTGTCTGGAGGGGTGGTGTTCAACTGGGCCGTGCAGAGGAGCTGTGTGTGTCTGGTAGGGTTGCCAACTTTTCATGTCAAAAATTCTGGACATGTACATGAAAGCAAAATGCGGTACCCCCCACACATGCGGTAGCCCCCCCCCCACACTGAGCCATTCCGGTGTCCCATTACTTGGCTATCTCTCCATTTCTCCCCAGTTGCCATAAATACTGTTCAAAACTCTGTGTGCATACTGTTTTCTGCTTTACTTCTACAATGATTACAGATACTTGGATTTAATGCAAAACTTTTATTTCAAATTTTACAGCACAAACACTAGTAGATATTTGCTACACAAGCAATACAGTCTCTCATAAACAGATATAGCTTTAATACTTCTTCGCCTTTAAAACTCACATTCACTGAAACAGCATTGAAACCTACATTCAAAGAAAATGCATCTGGCCAGTGGTGGATTAAGTTTACCTTTGGGTTTTTTTCAAATCATAGGCCCCTTGCACACATTTTTAAAGCCAAGCAAAAGTTCTTTGATTCACCTTCCTGATTGTATTACATTTTAATACATAATAACAGCTAGCAGACATGAATTAGCAGCCATCACAACTTTAAGACTGATACGCTCATGCTCATGCAGAATCTCTAATGAAACAAAACTGGCATATTACTGATATACTTAAATAGCAGAATTGCTCTAATCATATTAATGTCAAGTTATATAGAACTGCCCCAGTGTAAGGAAGGAGTTAATATGGGTGCCCGAAGCTGCTGAAGGGTGGGAAGGGAGAGAGGGCAAGAGGAGCACTTACTGATTTAAAAAGCGTAGCATTTTTAAGCTATTTGCTACTATAACAGAAGCCTGTAACTGATAGAAGCTATATAGTGTCAGTACGAGATGAATTAACAATGACAGCAGCATAGAAATTTCATGCAAAAATGCAAGTAAAGATAGTGCTTAACCTGGTTGTTGTATTATCCAGTAGCATCAGTGATGAGATTAGCACATCATGGCATTTGAAACCATCCATTGCTTTAGCCTATATCATGGTCTGTTGCTGAAAGAGGTTTATGAAGCCTTCCTCAGTAAGTTGTGGGTTTGAGTAAGCCAGTCATAATATCATCATTTACAATTTGGAATAAGGCAATTAATCCAGGCAGAAATGTTTAACACAGAGTGCATCTTCTAAAATTCCCAGAAGCACACAACTGAGAGACCTGAATAAGCTGCAGCCTAGTGACAGAGATAAGCTAAAATTTCAGGCTGTAATATGATCATAGATATTAAAAGCACTTTTTTGTTAGGTTACCCATCACCTGAACCATTGCATACTTGATAGAAATGACTTGCAGCAAAAACACTTTGTACTGTGCAGATCTGTATTCCTCTTATGAGGTCTGTAAACACCCAGTGCCAAACTGCAGCAGTACAAGCTTTCTAAAACATTGGATTTACTAGTAAGAGTATTAGAGTAGATGATGATATAAAAATTTACTCCTGGAATAATAAGGACATTTTGCAAATATATTTTGAACATTAATCTCACCTGGCCTTGTGCGCAGATGTTAAATACTCACAGCCAGAAAACGGATACTGTGGCCTTCTGACAGGTCTTCTAAAGAAGTTTACAATAAAAAAAAATCAGGGAATTCAGATAGAATTTTGGGGAGACACACTTATTAATGCCATTCCAACTCCAAGTATTTGAATGCATTTAAGCTCCAAAGTACATGCCAGAACAATGTTTGCATTGGTAGATAGAGTCCAGTGCTCTCATACACACCCTGTATGCAGTAACAGAAATGTTGTCTTGAATGGTGAAAGAAAATTATTTTTTACTTCTGGTCTAATAAGAACTTAGTGCACATATATATTATGAATATGACTTTTGTACTGCCTTGTGAGTAATGGTCATCTATCCCCCAAGTAAAAACTAGGTATATTGCCAGGCTGTGGCAACACAATCCTCTAAAATATTGGATATGTTAACTGTATGAAAATGGCCTTATGTTAGTTCCCTTAAACCAATTCACACTAAAAATCCAGAGAGTTCTAATAGGGTACTTGAGTACAAAACACCACATACATATCGTTCCAGATAACTATGCATGCCCCTTTAGAGAGGGTACATCAGATAAGATGTGACAGTGAAGTCTTCACATAAATAAGATAGCCATATTGCTCTTTGATAGACACTGCTGCCCAACAAGCCTCATCAGTAATCAGACAGAAGTAATGCTATAGGTGCTCTTTTCATATATCAACTACCCCTCAAAAATGGTAGATACTTTTCTGTACACTTCTGATTTCTCATTGATAAGTGAATGAAAAACATATGGCTAACATTCAACTTGCAGCTTTTAGACACACACACAGACACATTGCCCTCAACAAGCCTTATTATTTTTGACAGTGATGATGTGATGTCAGTAACAACACCACTTGTTAGACTGAACTTCCCAATTCAGAACATTTCAACCATAAATGGCCACTCATACTTCTGTCATTAAAATTCATCAATATCAATCAATATGCACAATCTCTGTAGAAGTAAAACATCATCTAAATAATGCCACATTAAAGATATCTGAAACTAATAAAAAGTTGTTGCTAGCAAACAATTTTATATTTCAGTGTTTCATCTACAAATCAATGCATGCTGCCCTTGAAGAATTGATTGCCTATGTTACATTAAAAAATGGTAAGCTGATGGTAATATTGTAATAGGAAATGGATGGCAAACTGAAAACACGTTCATAGTTGCTACTAGGCATCATAGGAGGACATACTCAGGACTGCAGCACCCTGCCCCATTAAAATACAACCCAGTATGAGCTTGAGCAATCCATCTATATGCTGTGGGAGTAGAGCCCACACCCACAGCCTTCTAGATCAATATACAACATGTATGCTTTGAACAGAGGAGTCTTACCTCAGTTAAAGCTGAGGGAAAAAAAAAAAATAAATAAAACGGAACTTGCATGTGCCGCAGTTGGATTAGAGAAAAATCAGAGCAAACACCAGTCGTACTCGTGCTTTGCCTGGAGCTTTTCAGCATGCAGTCCATCTTCTTTATAATTCAAATTCCATGCGTGGAAGACAGTGAGTAGACAGATGTAAACAGTCACAGAGACACTGTTTTTGTCTTCTGCACCTGGAAGCAAAGGGCATTCTTAAAGAAGAATGCCCCTAAAAAAAAATCTTATTTTTTTAAACTAAAAGAAAATGTGCACAGTGCACCATTTTTTACAGACAACACAGTCATTTTCCGTTCTTCCGGACAGTGTCCCTTAATTTTGGACAGTCCGGAAGAATTCTGGATGGTTGGCAACCCTAGTGTCTGGTGGTGACCAGCCTGTGATAGAGATGTGTGAGTGTTTGTATACATACAATCAAGCCATGTGAATGACCAACACAGGGCTATGTTGGATAGCCGTGGACCGTACATGACAGGATGTACGGTTCACTGTCTCCCACCAGGGACATGGTACTGGTTCTGCCAGGAGTTTCACTGGCACCACCAGGCCCAAGGACAGATGCAGTACTACTGCCCAGTGGTGACTGCTGTCTGCTGGATCCACATCCCTGAAGGGACTGGCCAGGACCATGTGCCTATGTCCTGCTCCAGTGTGGTGTGGACAGCACCTTCCCTTCAGTAGTGCTGGTGGTACTGCCACTATGAGACTGTGAATGTGCATGGCTACATGGGCTCTCAGCTGATCTTGTTGATGACCTCTGTACACCTGGCCAATGCCCTACTCCCAACACATGCTCAAGCACAGACATTGCACAGTCGAGCAGTGACAATGTTTCACCCCATCGTCTATCCACGACATCGGCAAAATGCATTCATGACCCTGAACATCTGTCTGGTGTTGTGGTCAGTACTTGCCTGTGCCTCCATGACAGACCATAACATGTGCTGGTAACACCTGTTGTGACACTTGTGATGGGCTTGATGGGCAGGAGTCCTCTGTCGAGCACCCCTGTCCATCTGCATATGTGTGACCTCGCCTGCTCTCTGGCTAAGGTTAGTGTCTACAGTCACATTTGCCATAGTCACCACACTAGCCTGTTCCATGCCACCACCCTCCAACTGACCATTATCTGTGGCTGCTGGGTACTGGGTATGTGTGGGCATACTGACTGTGCATGGGGACATTGTGGGTGAAAGTGGGATACCAACCAATGGCACAGATTCAGCCCCTGACAACCCCACCTTTGCCTCACTATGACCACCATCATCATGATAGTCCGCTAAGACACTGACATCAGGTTGTGAGGGGGGAGAGACACCTACCCCCATGTTCACCTGCAAGGAGAAGACAACATATGTAAATTAATACCCTGCAGTATAATGTTTGCTGACACACACACACACACACACACACACACACACACACACACACACACACACACACACACACACACACACACACACACACACACACACACACACACACACACACACACTCCTGATAAAGTCTGGCACAGCTTTGTCACCTATGGGCCCTTCAGGACAGACTTTATGGTAGGTCTGACTGCCACAATCCATCTATTTAACAGCTACTGTAGGGCCCTCAACAAAGGGTAACAAATCCTACTATGTGATGGGCCTATTAGCAGAATGGTAAGTGTGACCAAGGCTATTAGAGTGAGCTATACAGTGTCACCAAGTGCATATGCAAGTACTGTAAGAGGTGACGTACTGCTATACAAACCAGACAAAATGACAAGGTTTAACAATATGTGATAATAAGTAATGAAGGAACAAGAGAATACTCTATCACTGCAGTACCTGCACAGTCCAGACTCACAGGAATTCATTTCAAACAACATTGCAGGACAGTCTGCAATACATACAGGAGACATGTAAAGTACTAGGTGTATAGGTTCATAAGATGATACCAGGCTATTGGCCCGGATGCCCTCATAAGCCTAGCCCAGACTTTCACCCATTACCCTTCAAAGCCAGCACCTGTTTCCCCTGTCCAGAAGGGACACATGAGGGATCCTGGGTGTATCTTTTCCATTTCCCTTGCAGTCGTCCAGCTTCTTCTTTAAGAGGGTTATACAGGTACTCAGAGAGACATGGGGGGTGTATTTTACAGACAGTGTATTGTGTGGAACACTACACTACCCTGGCAACAAGTACTATATGTGTCACAGACCAGGTGAGGGCCTTGCATGTGGGTTGTGTGAGTGGGGTTTGTCTTGCAGATATGCAGAAACACCATCAAGGCTGGTTTGGAAATGGCCTTGTATGCCAGACACACGTCGCCTATGATCAGTCTGTATGAGACTGAGTACAGGGGCAGGGCTTTCAGCCTATCTGTATAGGATAGGTGTTGCAGACCCTGGATTTTCCTGGACAGGAACCTCTGTGGTCTCTGCAACTGCTGCATTTGCTTGGCAAGGTACATGCTAAAGAAGCCATTGTACTCAGTAATGCATCTGGTAAAGGTGGAGTACAGGGATGTTGTGGCCTCCTGGTTCCTAGATGACATACCCATATTTGTGAGGTGGGCCATGTAGACAGCCTTCTGTACAGTGGTGCCCAAACGGTGAGAAATTGTCATGTAGCTACCAACCTTGGTGCACAAGTCGCTTCACACCTGATTGCATACTCAGTACATTATTATTACTGTCATAATTAGTGTGGATAACATCTACCACAACAGGGAAAGTGATACATCTCCTGGCATTCAGTTTGAGGCAATGCTTCTTCACCAGTCATTAATTTGGTTAAGGGCCTCTTGGAGGATGCTCACATCAGTAGGGGAATGTAAGACAGTGGCCAGCTTGCAGTCATCTGTAAACCTGGTCAGCCACAGACCACTGGTTTTGTCTTGTACCTTGGAAACATATATCTCAAACAGTAGAGGCCCCCAAACTGATTTTTGGGGTGCACCACTCTGTAAGAGTCTACTACTAGAGGTGGCTCCCACTACTTTGACTGTGTGGGTACTATCACTGAGCCAGTTAGCTACCCATCTGGTAACATACAGGTTGATGCCTAGCTGTGTAGGCTTATGTATCATGGCTGCCTGGGGATTATTGTGAGAGTGTTGGACTAGCTAAAGGTACGTAGTATGCACAATCTTCCCCTCATCCTTGTATTTGTTGACCACTTCAAAGAAGTTGACCAGGTTTAACAGGCCTGATCTCCCTTTGACAATACCAAACTGTGTGGGCTCAAGCATTTTGAGGTTGCTGATGTCCCTGTTTATAAGGTTGTAGATATTGCCTTCCATGCCCTTGCAGATCAGGATAGTTAGGCTGATGTGCATATGATTGGTTGGGTCAGTGGATTGCTCCACCTTTGTGTATAGGGATGACAGTGGCTGTCCTCTGTGCAGATGGGATGACACTGGTGCTCAGGCTTTGGTTGACAACAGTGTGTAATGGAGCTGAGAGCTCATGCCTGAGTTCATGTAGGATGCAGACAGGGATGGTATCAATCCAATGAAGACTTCAGTTCATTGCCTTTGAGAGGGCATTATGGACCTGCGCCCTAATGATGGGAGGGGGACAGGTGCCGTGCATGTCCATGTGTACCGATGGGGGGACAGGGGTTGATGTTTACACTTAATCTGTCTGCAGCAGGTTGGCTATATCTATGCCATATGTAGTGTTATTGACCACTACTACAGAGCAAATTTGGGTGTTGCCTCTGGGATTGCAGACATGTATGGAAGGCCTAGTGACTGGCCTTGGTGGATGTGTCCAATTTACGCTCAAAGTTAGCCTTAGGGTAAGTCACCTGTGACCTTATTTGCTTGTTCAGACAAAGGCAACATTGCTTCCAATTTGGCACCTGCTCCTTCTTGCCCCTGTCCAGCAATTATTTCCACCTATTATGGAATTTGTGTATTGCTGCTGTCCACCACAGAGGTTTACCCTACCTTGAGGGAGATGATTTTGTCCTGTCAGGTATTGCTGAGTCCATACAGCTATGTAGGTGCTCACATAGTATTGTGGCATAGGCTTGGACACTACTGCTAGTTAACTGACAGGATGGTGGCTGTAAAGCTATTTATACCTGCTCTGAGGAGATTTATAATCAGTTTTGGAAAGTGCTTTCTCTTTGACCCTGATAGAGGGGGCAGGAGAGATGGTGACCTCAACAGTGATGGCTATGTGGTCAGATCTTACCAAGGAGGATGACACTTTAGGAATGCTACAGTGGCTACTTATGTTTGTTAGGACCAGGTACAGGATATTTCTACCTGTCATAGGAGTGTTGACCAGCTGATCCAATGCATTGGTATTGACAAAGCCAAGGAATCTCTGTGTGTTTATGTTCAGGTAAAATAGGTAATGCAAACTATGGTTGGGTAGTTAGTGTCACCCAGGAGCAGGGTAGAGGGTTGAATCTTGACAGATTCAAGCAAGTCCAGATAGGTGTAGTGGGTGTCCAAAGTCATGGTTGGAGGTCTGTAGCTAGGTATGATTTGAGTAGGTGTTTTGTCAACAGTTAACTGCACTTGGGCTGTCTCCCATGCATCATATTATTTGGCCAGCCTGGAGGTCTGTATGTGCATGGTAATGTTTAAAACTCCACCTCCTTTGGCTTTGCAGTCCTCCATTTGGGGTCTAACAATATGGTTGGATGAGTATCCTGGCAAGGTTAGTGTGCTCTCCACAGCTACAAACCAAGTGTCAGTGACTGCACAAATGTCAGCATCCTCCAGGACAATGTACGCTTGCAATGACATTAGTTTCATGCTAAGACTCCTAGCTCCTGTTAGAGCAAGACATCCTGGACAAAGGCACAAATTAATGGTGGGCAAAGGCCAGAAAATAGTGGCATTTTATAAATCTATCTGTAACACACTTAGTTGCTAGCAAAGATGGTTTTGCATTCACAGGAATACTCCGTAGGATATAACATCTGACATTCAAATGTATGCTATTATGTTATGACTTCAGTCTTTACTGGGTTGCCATTGATTTTCCAGACAATACACAACTGTATGAGACATTGACTACAAATATGAGGCAAACATGTAGTCAGTCTGCAAAGCTCTGGACAGTTGAAAGGTATGAGCTCAGTATATAACATACAGTTCAACACACACTTCTGTGCCAGTTGTTTACTATGCACATACCCTGTATAGGTCTCTTACATTTGTAAGACAAGCATATGTATCATAGTAGCATTCACAGGTGACATATCAATATTCACAACATCCCAGGTAGCTGGCCTAGCAGGTGTCACAGTCAGTATTGGACAAGAAACACTCCATTAGTAGTCATATATGAGCTGACCTTTGGTGGAATGACTCAGGGGCCGGAGACCCGGAGCCGTGATCTACATCACTGCAGACAGGGCCAGCAGAAATGGCCGTAGGTGCTGGACAGCAACATGTGAGTCCAGCAAGTCTTTTGAGACCTATTGTTTAACTTCCTATTTCACATTATTGCATTTCCCCTTCTGCATTCCATTACATGATTAATTGATTGACATACCTGTTATAGTGCTGAAGAGTTTCCTCAGTATAATGCAAATATTTAGGTTTGTGTAGTCACAATCTGTCTTTGTGTAGACAGGTTCAGACCTGTTTTGCATAGGCAGTAGCTTGCCTTTTGTAGGTAATGCTCATGAGCAGGTTATGGCCTATACACAAATTGGTGTCTCCCACTTGCTACTTGCATCCAGAGCAGCTATGTTGTCTTTCCATTAGCTAATCCCATAGCAACACAGCACTATAATTAAGACCTTCATGTGGGCCTTGCCCCTTTTCCTTGCCTGTGAGGAGAACATTATGGAGGTGTGGGGGTTACAGCTTCACAGAAGGTAGGTGGAAATACCTTTTAGAACAAGAAATGTGGAGACAGCCCAACAAAATGGGGGACAAAGTTCCAGAATTAGGTACAGATTGTAAATGAGTATTGCTGATATACACATAGAAGACTGCTAGATTAACAGGGGTTTGTCTGGACATGCATTTTTTTGTGTGACTTGATGTCTGACAGTGATATGTCTATGACATACCTCTCAACTGTCCAGACGTCCGCAGAATGCCCAGAGGTTTGCCTCTTATGTTTGGTCTGTTCCTCAGACAATTTCTGTTTTTGAGAAATCAGTAGGATAATGTGAGGATTGAAGTCAGTAAATGTTGACATCCATTTGTGTTTCAGATGTCATATCCTTCAGAGATGTTATGTTACAGCAAACTCTGTAACACCAGCAACTGTTTCAGTCTGTAACACCATTATGTGAGATATGTCCCTCTTTTTGGCTCCTTGTCCCCAAGTATGTCAGGCTTTGTCCAGATGTCTTGCAGTAAGCGGTTCAGAGATATGGTATATCATTATTTAGTGATTTCACTCCTGATATCATCCCAGTGACTTAGCAGACTCCCAGAAGTGGTATGAGGCAGTGGCCATAAATATGGTCCCACACCCTGGACATTCTGTGGAAGTCTGTACAGTTGAGAGTTATGTATGTCTGACTATTGTTAACAGACTGCCAAGACTGTGTAGCAGTGTAGTATGTAAATGTTTTGGGCTGAGTAGGGAGAGTGGCAGATGTGAGTGTCATAGATCCTTTTCTATCTGACTGTTCATGATGCTGTAGTTGCTGGTGGTCTATCAGGTGTATATGTTTGTAGGGGCAGACTGAGAAATGTCCTGTAACACCTCAGGATTCCCAGTAGACTGTGACTTGGGGCAGTATATGTCAGTGTAGTGTGTGACTGGCAATCAGGATATGTTTGTTCAAACAGTCGGTGTACTATAGAATTCCGTTGGGGTACTGGTATGCTGCTGTGACTGTGGTGCAAATGGTTGTGGGTGGACAATTTCTTACCGATGTCTGCTTTTTCCTACAGTTACATCCCTGTAGTGCATGATATATTTGCAAATGGATGAGTAATTCCCCAGAGCTGATTTGGGGTAGTGTTGTATTGGTCTGACTGTAGTTCAGAAGGTGCTGGGTGAAATGGTTGGCAGCTCTCAATGTTTTTTCTCTTCTGTTACATGATTATAGTCATACCTCTCCACTGTCCAAATGTCTCTACACTGTCCAGATCGGTGGCTCGTATTTTTGGTCTGTTCCCCATAACAGTTGTGGGTTTCTGACAAATCATTGGGATGACGTGAGCATTGACATCAGTAAATGATGACAATTATTTGTGTTTCATACCTGAAATCTATCAGAAAATGTATGTTAAAACAAAACATGATACTCTAGCAAACTTATAACAGCCATATTTCAAATATGTTACTATTGTTTGCCCTTTATCCCCCCCACTTTGTCAGGCTTTTTGCAGATGTCTTGCAGTAAGAGGTTGAGTATATATATATATATATATATATATATATATATATATATATATATATATATATATATATACATACTTGTATATATATATGTGTGTGTGTGTGTATGTATATATATATATATATATATATATATATATGTGTGTGTGTGTGTGTGTGTGTGTATTTATATATATATATATATATATATATATATATATATATATATATATATATATATATTTATAAGAGTACTAATTTCACAGGTTTTTTACCTAATGTTGGATGACCGTCCTGCATTTGTAATTCTCATAGCTAATGTGGAGTAGTGCTAGCTGCTGTGACTGGAGTGTACAGTGTCCTGGATTTAAGATTTAAGGCTTGCCAGGGATGTGTATTTTTCCCTTATGTTAAATGACTTTAGTGTATGATATGTTTGTAAAAGCATTACAAATTCCCACAGCTCAGATGGTATAGAGATACATTGCTATGGATTGTAGTGCACAGGGCCCTTGGTTCAAGACTTGGTAGTGATGACTTTTTCATTAATGTTATATGACAATAATGCATCATAAGTTTGTAAAAGCATTACAACTCAGATGGTATAGTGGTACTTTGCTGTGATTGTAGTGCACAGCGTCCTGGGTTTGAGACTTGGCAGGCCTGATTATTTTGTTGCTGGACAGAACAAGGACTGATGGAGACAGAGTGATTAAAGCACTTTCAAAGCAGTTGTAAGCAGGTTTGTGCAGTTTTGTGTGAAGCTAACCAATGCTAACAGATAGTTAAGTCCTCTTAGCTTAGCTTAGCGGCACTTATTCCCGCTTACACCCATGCTAATTTTAAATAAAGAAAAGAAAAAAAAGGGTGATAGGAAAGTGGTGAAATGGGTGCAAGAATAGGGTAAAACATTAGGAAAAACAGCTAGGGATGTGCAGGACAGGTGTAGGAAAGGACCATAGCTCTACATTTCTACTGCAGCAACAACTGTAACTGACATGGAAGATTTGGAATTTACAGCCTGACACCCCACAGGTAGGGGTGTAGGCAACATACATTTCTACAGTAATTTGAGTGTTGATTGATGTACATCACTGGACATGGTGGTAAAATGTAGAGCTATGTATGGGGTAATGATGTTTTTGCAGGACAAATGCCCTTTTTTTTAAGGTGAGAATGGGATGTTGGGGAAGAGCTGTAGGTATGTTTGGAGAGGAAGAGAGGTAGGTTGAGTAGGATAGGTTGCATTTGCAGACAGACAAGATACACAAGACAGCAGATGGGGCAGTATATGACACATGAAGGGGTAAACACCTTGGACAGGGAGGGTGTTTAGGTATCCGAGGCACATGAGCCCCCAAATTGATACAGTGGGACTGAGGTCCCCACCCATGGGCAGTCACCACAGCACCTTCACTGCCCCGAAGGTGGCTGTGCTGGGGGCTGAAGAACAAGGGCAGCCTGCCCCTCCAAGTGTGCCAGGTGGCCCTCCATCTGGTGCAGCCATTCATCCAACTCAGAGCAGATGATGCTGTGCACAATACCCTGGAGCATGTTGTGGGTGACAGGCTCCTCTCTACGCCAGCACAAAAGGGGGGATGGGCCCCATCCCCTGAGGCAGTTGCACCTGAAGGTGGTGCAGTACCAGCAGAGGTGGATGCCCCAGGTTGATTCCCAGATGTGTTGGGGCCCAGTGCCATGGCCTGATAAGGAGAGACAGGTGGATCTACCGGGATTGGCCTTTCCAAATGTGCTATGGTGTTGTAGTTTTCCAAGATATATTGGTTAGTCATGAACATAACATTTCAAAATTAGTTATAACAGCATGTGTGGGTGTTCCATTTAACTCAAACCAACAGATGTGAAACAGTTGCATACCAAACAGAACACATGCATAAATGGAACAACAGTAAGCATTTTAACAGCATGCAAGTTACATTGACAGCAATATGCCACCAATCATGGTATTTGAACAAGGTATGTTAATATGCAACCAATTAAATATATGAACAATAATAGAACACGTCCCAACAATAGGTTTTGAGAACATACTTGTAGTATACGAATAATAATTATTGATGCAGATGAGGGGTGGGGGGAGAGAAAACAGTCCATTAACAGCTGTATACTTTTCTATTTTTTACAACAATACTGCTCAATACTCTACATGTCTGCCCTCACTTAACATCTACCTATGGCACATAGCTTCTGTAGCACATACATACCTGTTAGACGGTCTTCCTGTAATGGTATTGGGAGAGCTATGGCTGCATTACTGTAGGGTGCTTGTACATGTCAGGGTTACATACTTGACAAAGAAGGGGTACTCTTTACTGATGTGTGAGTCTGCTACTGGCATACTTCAACTGGATTCCTATCTTTGTCCAAGGTGATTGTCAGCAGTGACCACTAGGCTGACAGTATGACACTTGAGAGACATGTATTGGAAAGAGTGCATGGTGTATGTACCTATCCTGCTGTCATTTGCAGGCATGGGGTTGGACAGTGGGCAGTTGTACACATGTGTTGGTATACCCTTTATACAGCTACTACAAACATTTCTTTATCTGTATGACCTGTGGAGAAAATATTTGTTACCACTATCTGTTTCTACAAATATCCAAGATATCTTGAGTGTTTATATGCACACATCTCAGTATCACTCCCAGGATTTGAACCATGTCTGAGTGTGCTAAAATGAACAACAAGGCTATTTCTCATCTCACTGAGCTACTGGGGAACTGCTATCTCTGGTTTGACTGTTTTCTGCCTAATACTCTGTGGGTTAGACAGTCTGACCTTGTAATCCTGAGATTCCTGCATGACAGATAGTGTACTGTGTATTAATCCATTGAAATGATACAATCTGGAAAGCAAAGGTTAACACAAGGTAATGCAGCAGGGGACACACTATAATACATTGGACATTACTATTCAGGGTTCGGATCTTAGTGCATAACATATGTCATATTACATTTATATGTTCTTTTGCAGCTCCACAATCTACTGTTTTGCATAATAGCTGGTTCTCAGAACAACCTCAGTTAATTTATGCTTCAAAGCCATATTTGCTGTGGAGAACCTGTATACATTCTATTTCTACAACAACATACCATAGTAAACACAACAGTTGGTTGTATAGGTCTTTATTGTACTTATCTGACACAGTGCTTTACTACTGCATATCCTGTATTTATCTGGCAAACTTTTATTTAATCATGACACAGAACACACTACACCTACTGGCAGTAAACAATTTACTCTTTCTTGTTTATTTCACTATATACTGCAAGGTAGATCTGTACTCACCAGCCTGTCATTGCAGCCTTGTCAGTCTGTTGGCATGGGACTCAGCATTGCTAGCCCTTTCCGCTGTAGCTATAGGAGGAGAAAACAAACATTATGCATACCTGTCTATCACATACTCATATTAGGATTTAGTACAGTTATGGATGAGATACTTACAAACTACTGAAGAATTCCTTGCCCGTGCATCTTGAATCCATTGGGCCAAGAGCTCCCACTTCCTCCGCTTTAGGTCAGCATAATAATGCTGTACCTGTTCACCAGTTTGGGGGATTCCAGTGGCACTGGTGAGGTCAAGTGCCTGATGGACCCAGGTCTCCACTTTGTACTGAAAGCCCTGGTACTGGCCCTGCAGCAGTCTGTCATCATGGTTTTCTACAAGGAGCCCAACCATGACCCTGGATTCCTGAATGCCCCAGCACTGCACCTGAAAGCGTGCTCCCTCTCCAACGCCAGACATGGTTCCTGCAGAAATCAGACTACAACAGGTTATGGCTGTATTCCTGCCTGTGTGGTTTAAATAAGGACATATTCCCACACATCATTGGACCATTTTGAAAATGCCAAGCTCAGCTAAGCAGTGTGCAAATCCACTAAGCTGAGTTGAACAGTGCTTAAATTACTGAGCACTGCTTAACAGTGTGCAAATCTGCTTAACTGAGCTGATGCTGCTTAGTATTTACATCTATGCAGTGCTTAAATCAGCTAAGCATAGCTGCGCACTGCTTAACATTGCTCAGTTTTTATTTAAAAAAATATCAGAATTGTAGATTGATTCATGGTTGCTAACATATGTGGTTTCATTACATTACCTTGGGGTGTGACTATACTGTATGGGACACTTATACATACATGGTTGGTTTCACATCTTATATGCACTCACACTTCCATTTTGAACCAGCTACACTACCCTGGGTAGCAAATATCAATTACTACATAATTTAACATAATAAAATTAATTTTAGCAATGCTTTCCCATGTAAAAATAAAGTGCCTGTCTTGGTACTCAAACTGATTTATTGCATGCAAAGCTGGGACTGTAATCATTACGCTATCTCATCACTAAGGATTTAAGCTATACATTTGTATTTAGCTCCTATGAGATGTTTGAGCAATGCTGAGCAGAGGGCCGTAATGCACAAACTCGCTCGGCTACACTTAAAAGTAACTTAGAATGGAAAAAATTAAAGCACTTTAATTACATGTATCAATGCTACTTGTAAGTCATATTTGGTAATGCACTACCTGTCATTCTATCATTCTATCAACTGTCTAAGTCCATATGGGACATATCAGGAATGAAGTCACTACATAATGGCATACATTTGTGTTTCAGACTTCTAATCCTTCCCTACATTTTGTTATGTTAATACAAACCCTGTTTGTAAGGGCAATATTTATGATCTGTCCCTATTTGTCCCCCCATCATTTTAGGCTTTGGCCAGTTTTTTGCTCTAAGAGGTTGAGACATGTTAAAGGTGCTGTACGGCACTTTTGTACTGCAGGGGATGTGTGACAGGCACTGTCACACACCCCCTGCATTGCTTCCAATTTAAACTCCTGCTTTCAGTATCCGTGGACACTGAAAGCAGTTAGAAAGTGGCGCACGGCACTTTGACAATGCAGGGGGTGTGTGACAGTACCTGTCACACACCTTCTGCATTGTTTCCGATTTAAATAGCTGCTTTCATTGTCTGTGGACACTGACAGTAGTTAGAAAGTGCTGTACGGCACTTTGATAATGCAGGATGCATGTGACAGTACCTGTCACACACCCTGCTTTGCTTCCTGTGTACATTTCCTGCTTTCAGTGTCTGCAGACAATGAAAGCACTTAGAATGTGCCGTATGGCACTTTCAGAGTGCAGGGGGCATGTTGGATGTGTGAGCACTACTAAAATACTCCCCCTGCACCCAGTAGTATTCATGTCCACTTAGTCTTATCAGTAGCATGCCTTCATGAATATGTAAGGCACGCTGCTGTTAAGGCTATGCAGAAACAGACACCATTCACTCCGTGCAAGAATAACAGTATTCCTGTATGGAGTTTATTGATTTCTGGTGTTTGTATTTGTATTTATAAAGGTTCATCAAAGAAGGGGTTTAGAACCCTCTGTGACCCCCATGAATAATTACATGTCAGAAGAAAAATTCAACTGAGTCACATCTGCCTCAGGTGATGAAAAACTTTTTTATTAGCAACTAACCAGATTACACAGCATGTTGGCCAAGATGATCTCCTCTGGTCAACTTGTTTACTGACATCAACTTTTATACTGCAAACAAAACAACTTTTTGTTACATTTCTGACCGTTGACAGTTGGCTATGAAAAACACCTGTGGCAAACATGTTTATCACAAATCACCTCAAACCAACAGTTAGTACAGAATGTTCAAGAAGTACAGAATGTTCAGTTCAACAATGGTAGCTCAAATTTTCCAGGACACACAGCCTGCTTCAGTAAATTAACTCTTACTCAGCTGTGCATCCTTATCCCAGGCTTCACTGAGCTATAACCAAATCTCTTCATTCTGAAAAGCAGAAAACAGTTATTATTCAGGTTCATAAGCAATGCTGCATTTTGTTCACAGATGAGGCCCATCTTTGATAGACATATCCCAACAAATAACATGTTCACTTTGCAAGAAGAGGAAAAAGACAAATAACAGTATGTTTTAAAACTTTTCCTCTTAACATTTCCCCCCTGAAAACACTTTTTATTTGTCTTTTATTTCAGCAATATATGGTAAAAACTAAGTTTTTCTTTGCATACATTACTTCATTGGCAAGACAAACTTTTAAACTTCAAAAACATTTGCAAAAGTCACATTTCAATATATTCACTTTCACCAGTCTGTTGCAATTACTGGTACATCCTCTTCATAACAGCAGTATCAACCAGTCTTTGTAGAAGACCTCTGATACAGGGTATACAACAGCAACCAAATACCACCACGATAGCCACAGCGACTCCAATGGACACCAGGAAACTGCTAATGAGATGACTCTATTTTCCAAACCACGCTTGTAGAAAGTCTGTAAAGGGATTACTTACCCCAGAGTTCTCTGCCAATTCTTCGGATAACATCTCCAAACCTTTCAAAGCTCGAGTGATACTTCCATCAGGCGCAGTGTTGTTTGGAATATATGCACAACAGAAAGTCCCAAACATCCTGCAAACTCCTCCTTCTTTGGCCAGGAGCATATCCAATGCAATTCGATTCTGCCATGCCACCTGCGAAGTGGCCTCCAGTTGTTCAGCAATTCCTTTTAATGCATCTTTGGTATAGTTCACAAAATGCTGCTGGTTATAGTAAATGTAGTTGATCCAGTCCACATTCTTATTAGGTTGAATCCAGACAAAGATGGATGTAAAACCAGCTGCTATTTGGTTTATTGCTTTGTATTCATTAGGTACACCTCTTGGTACGCCAATGCTATCGATGTAGACACCATTATCGAAGGATTGCTTCGATGCCTCTCTTTTTCTCCTGCTCAACCACTTCAGCTTTATTTCAGGTTCTCTTACAAAATTGCTTGCTGGAACTGGGAAAATGTAGAATGGCAGAATTAACTTTACAAGTGCACAAGTTCCCTTCCAGGGAATCATAAGCCTTGATCTGAGTTTGTTGTCTCCACATAACCACCATACGTCTGCTAAACTATGAGTTTGGTTCTCCAGAAATGGATTCTCATTGCCATTCACAGTAACATTGCAATAGTTCTGTCCCATATTGCCATAATATTTACCTGTGCCATCTCTGGAAATGCACATATACGAATCTGGATAGGAAATCGCTGCAGGTGGTTTCTCAACTTTGCTTATGACTGGAAAACGCTGAGTTTCATTTTTGCATTTATCTTCAGTTTTGTTGAAGAATAATTTCAACAGACACGCTAGGTTACCTTCATCTTGCATCAATGGGACTGTCACTAGTTGCTGTTTACCTTCAGCACAAGAAATACAGTTCTCACGATGTGCTTCTCGGGTACAATATCTAACCCAAGATAACCATTCATTATGGTGTACGAATCCCGTCTCGAGTAACAATTGTTCTTCTTCTGTGAAGGCAAAATCTGCTTTACTTGTCACATTCTTAAGGCTTTGTACTTTAAGTTGGAGGGTCCCCAAAGGATCAGTTCCAATTGGAAGAGACACTCCGATTCCATAAATTCCTGAATCACTTTCTTATAGTGACACAGTGGTTATAGTAATTACTTCGGTACCTTGGAAATGCGCAATTTTTATTGTTTGTTGCCTGCTTTTATCTTTCTCTGGTATCACTGCACCACTTGTTTCCCATCCATTCACATCTGTTGACCACCAAACATTTGACCAGGACGTACAGTCTCTATTGCACAAATATTTTGCACGAGTCAAGAAATTATCATTGTTCCATTTAGAACAGTCCAAAATTCCTTCACAAAGTTTCACCTTAAACACAGTAGTAACACCTGTTTGCGCTTGCAGCACCATCATTCCTTTTCTCTTACAACTGTTCCTTCTCGTATGGACATATTTACTTTCACCACCAAAATCATCATCATGTAACAGTTCAAGTGCCAGTTGAACGTGGCCATCCTCCCTAAGGGCTACCTCGCACCGTTGGTTTCTTCACTGGGTTTGAAACAAACTAACCCCTATTGGGCTAATCCCCCTTTGTAGCCAGACTTTACGCTCAGAGGTCCGGTGGAGTTTGACCAATATCAATGGCAGAAGGAAAAGTCTTGATTTTTTTACAGTGGGTGATATGAATCCACGAAGTCCTCTCACCGATCTTTACAGCCGTAGGTGTTGAGATAAGTACTTGATATGGGCCTTCCCACCTGGGGGATGACCAATTCTTTCTCTTCACAATTCGGATCCACACCCAGTCCCCGGGTGCCACGCTTAACAAGGTTTCATTTCTGGAATCTGCAAAGGAGTCATTGGTTACAAGAGATTTGACATTTAGCAGCTTCTTCATATAATCCACTAGATCCTCACCCCCCTCACGTTCCGCTGGCAACAATCCTTGCCACTGCGGGATGTAATATGGTCTCCCAAACAAAAGTTCAAATGGTGTAAGTCCTTTGTAGGAAGGTGAGATTTGCTTATACAGGAGTGCCAAAGGAAGGCACGCAGTCCATGATCTATGTGTTTCTGCCATCAGTTTGCGGAGCTTACTCTTCAAGACACTGTTGTGTCTTTTCACCAGTCCAGCTGACTGGGGATGGTAAGCACAATGATACTTGAGATCAATTTGAAACACTTGACCCAACTTCTGAACAATCTGGTTAACAAAATGAGACCCATTATCACTGTAAATGTGTCTTGGTAAACCAAATCGGGGAATTATTTCTGTAGTCAAAAGTTTTGCTACTGTTTGTGCATTCGGATGCTTTACTGGAAAAGCTTCTACCCATTTAGAAAAAGCATCAATAATGACTAAACAGAACCTTTTTCCCTCTGAGGGTGTCAATTCAATAAAGTCCATACAGATTGTGTGGAATGGATATGGAGGGGTAGGGAATGCCTGCTGAGACTTTTTAACTCCCCCCTGAGCATGATACTTTGCACATAATAAACAAGATAAACAGAATTGCTTTGCATAAGTTGAAAATCCCTTACACCAAAACACCTTAGACACTATTTGAATCATCATCTGTACTCCTACATGGGCAGGTCCATGGCTAACCAATGCCGCATACCTAAAAAGGTTTGAGGGTAATACCATTTTGCCATCTGATGCCCTATACAACCCATTCTGTTGAGTGATACCATATTTTACCCAATGACATTTTTCCTTCCGTGTTGTCAATGTTTGCATTACTTTTATTGTCTCTAAGTCTAAGAGGTGTCTGGGCTCTAAATCATAGTCATGTAAAAGTAAATCATTTTCTTGAGCTGCCTTTTTTGCAGCCATATCAGCAAGTGCATTTCCCCTGGAGACAGGATCTTTTCTGTTGGTATGTGCGGAACATTTACATCGTTATCTGAAGTGGTAGTTGCACTGCATCTAACAACTGTAAAATTAAATCTCTGTGATTTATTGGTTTGCCTGTCGCAGTAACCATTCCCCTATTCTTCCATAGTTGAGCGAAAACATGTACAGTGGAGAAAGCATATTGACTATCTGTGTAAATTGTCACTTTTTTACCCTCCCCTAAGGTACAAGCTCTAGTCAAAGCCACCAACTCAGCTGCTTGTGCAGAATAAATGTTTGACAATCCTTTTGCCTCCAAAACTTCAGTTTCTGTGGGGACTGCATACCCTACTAGTGTTTTTCCTACAGTGTCTTTCTTTGCTGATCCATCTACAAACAAAATGAGATCAGAATCTATCAACGGAATATCCGTTAAATCTGGTCAGGGAAGCACTTTGTCATGAATGCTCTCTAAACAAAAGTGTGGAGTACCTTCTTCTGGAGTCGGCAAAAGTGTCGCCGGATTAAGAGTAGTACATCTTTCTATGGTCATATGAGGCTGTGTCAGCAGCACTGTCATACATGACAAATGTCGACTAGGAGATAAAAAGGTTATCTTATCTTGCAAAAGTATAGTAGCTACTGAATGTGGAACCCGCAATTGTAATGGGTGAAACAAAATAATGATGCTGAGGCTTGTACTACCATGGTGACTGCCACTACAGCTTGAACACAATGCGGCAATGCCCTTGTAACAGGATCTAATCTGGAGGAGAAGAAAGCTATCAGTCTCTGTTTATCCCCATGTACTTGTACCAGAACCGAAGTCATATATCCTCCCTTACAATCAACCATTTGTACAAACGGCTTAGAATAGTTCGGAAAACCCAAAACAGAGGATCCTGCTATCAATTACTTAATTCTATTAAATGTCTGTATTGCTGTATTTTTCCACTGTATATTATTCTTAGCTGCCATGGGAGTGTCATAGATTAGTGCGGTCAATGGCCCTACTTCCTCAGCATAGTTAGGGATCCAACTTCTACAAAAATTAGTCACACCTAAAAAGGACATCATCTCCCGCTTAGTTGTGGGCATTGGTGCCTCAAGAATTGCTTGTTTTCTTTTGTTCTCCAATTGTCTACCTGCCTGTGAAATTAAATAACCCAAGTACTTTACTTGTGCTTTCCACAATTGTAACTTTTCTTTATTTACCTTATGTCCTTGCTCAGCTAAAAAACTAAGAAGGGCAAGGGTATACCTTTTACAACTTTCCTGCATGGGTGAGGCCAACAAAATATCATCTACATACAACAGAACCTGGCTTCCCTCTGGGGGAACAAACGGAGCTAAATTTGCAGCCATTTCTTGTGCGAATATTTAAACAAACCTCCGATGAACGAAAAAGAAACCAAGAACTAAGTTGTTGGAAGCAAGACGCTCTCCACAAGATGCTAGGATTAGTTTTCTTTTATTAACTGATAAACTTGAAGTGCGTTCAATATCATACACTTTTTGACAAGTGAATACTCTACTTCTTCAGAATCCAAAACAGTGGAACCTTCTAAAGGACTTGCCTTTATACATCCATCAATAAAAACTAATTAAGACATTTAATGAGCCTATTAATCTCATTGTAAGCAAACATTTTGTGCTGCAGTCTATTAAAAACAGTATTTAAAAAGGACAGACCCTGCAAGACATTTGCATGCTTAGTACTATACAATTAAGCCCCAACAATGAAATACTTTAAAAACAGATCCATCACAGTGTATATAACACCAGATTAATGTGTATGTGAAATGTTAAAAATGCATGTATTTACTTATTCAATATTTAATATACAATATATTGTGAGTCATCACCTGTGTGTGAGACCATCCCCCATTCTACAAGTTGCTATTATTTAAAAGTTTTGACCACTTTTAACAGTTTGAGACAGTTTTATAAAAACAATTTTTAAAAACACAATTATAAAAACAGTGTTTAAGGTTACCATACAACTGAGGGAGGAGGGGGGGAGTTACACTACCTCTCTAAGTTCTTAAGCCTCAGTATGCACTGAATTGAGCACATTTCATTAATGCCAGGTCTCTGATTTGCATTGACCCTCAGTTGCCAAAGGAGCTCTTTCCTTTCGAGTTTTTGTGAGTCATGGCCACCCCTTCCATCACTGACCTGTTGGTCAATGGCCCTAAATTTAAACTCATGTCCTGGGTATTCGTTAGCGTGTCTTGCCAGGGCATTGGACAATCTATTGCTCCTAATACTGTATAGGTGTTCATAAATCCTCTCATTTAGCCTTCTGTCTGTCGGACTCTCACAATAACCCTGTGGCAATCTGGTGTAGGTATATCTTTTACCTTGATAAGTGAATGCAAATCAAAATCTACTCTCCTTATGTAGTGGTATGGAGAAAAAAGCATTGCTTATATCTATGACAGAAAAATATCTGTGCTGAGGTAGTAAATCATTAAGTAATGTATAGAGGTCAGGGACCACTGGTGCTCTTGGGATCACAGCTGAATTAACTGCTTGTAAATCCTGAACCAACTTCCATGACAGGAAACAACGGAGTATTGCAGGGCAAATCTGGACATTCAGTAAGAATTCCTTCCTGTTTTAGCTGCTCAATAACTGGCTTAATTCCTTCCTCTGCTTGTTTACTTAGTGGGTATTGCTGCTTACGAGGTCTAAAACCTGACTTTGGAGTTATACAAACTTCACCTGCTGTTTTCATCAGTCCCACATCCCCTTTACCTTTTGACCATAAATCTACAGCAAGGCACTTAACGCACTATCTTCCTCTTGAGTTAGAAGGATTTGTCATGCCATTTCTGTTTTGTCATCCCTGAGGTGCACACTTGGTTGTGCCCAAGTCATCCAATTTAATCTTTGTACCTGGATCTGTTGATCTTTCAACTGACTTTTGGACATTGTGTCCCAAGTCGTTACCTTTTTCGCCAAATCTACCCAATGTGTCCCCACCGCTTTAGTAATTGAAATATGTGGGCTATAACCTGAGCGATATAAAGAACTCATTTCCTTAGTCAAAGTACAGGTCACTACTGTATTACCTTGCGTATCCCAAAACATATCATTCAAAATCATCCTTGCATGTTTGTGCTTAAAGAATTCTTTTTCAAATTCTTTATCTGGTCCAGGGGCCTTTCTGTAGAACATTGTACAATGTAAGTGCGCTGCAACCTGTGGTGACCCGCTCCTAGATTTACTTAAAGCTAGGTTGATCAAATCTGTATCAACCCTCCCCAGCCTGTTTGAAATCAAGTCCTGGCTATACCAGTAAAACAAGTCTTGTACTCCCTGTACCATCAAGCCATCCACTAACCTTTTCGCCTCAATGCCTTTAGGTGTGGGAATTGCCGCTATTCCAAATGAATGCATCAAATCTCTTCCCAGCAAATTAACTGGACAAACTTTCGATATAATTACCCTACACCTAACAGTTTGGTTTGTTTGCGGATCTGTGAACAATAGAGGATGAGACAGTGGTTCCTTATAGATTTTCCCGTTTGCCGCTTTCACAAGGACAAACTCATCTGTTTCTCAGTTTGGAGGCAGAACTGCTGGACCCAAAAGTGTACGCGATGCACCTGAATCACATAAAAACTCCACTTTTTGTCCCTCAACCAAAAAGTCTATCATGGGTTTTTGATCTAGATGCATAGCAATACCCAAATTTGCCAGGTTTATGATTTCACAGTCACAATCCCGCCCTTCCTTCTGAGTGTTCTGACATTCATCGCAGAGAGTGTCTGCCTCATCATCATCACAATCATTCTCACTTTCTTCTTCTCCTCTACAATCATCACAATAATGAATTTGGCACCTTCCTTTACTATCATATAGTCATGCGGAGCCCTTGTTCGTAAGCTGTGGGGGGTGTTGCCACTCTTCACAGTCGGCAGCGAAGTGCCCAATTCTACCGCACTTAAAACATTCTCCATGTTTTAACCTCCCCTCATATTTCTCTGAATGTCCACCCGGTTTATTTAACATGTCCCATTTTGGGCCCCCACGTTTTTTTATGCCACCATGGCACCCTTGCCCCCTTTGGTCCTGTACCAAGAATATACCACCATCATCCCCTACTGCTAACACTTGTACTTTCTTTTTCTTTTTTAAATTGAAATGTTGCTCAGCATGCCGTGCATATTCAAACAAAGGTTGCAGTCTACATGTTCTATGATCTACCATATGCTTAGTTATAAAACTACTTATTGGAGCCCTACAACCCTTAAGAAAAGCATTTTTCAATTGCTGTTCATACAGACTATCATTGGTCTGATCCTGCGGAATCATCATTCCACAATCGTTATTGAACACTTCTGTCAATCTTACAGTATAGTGATCTACAGATTCATCATCATTTTGGATGCACTGATTTATTACTGTCCAATCTGCTCTTGGACGCCACTTATCAGAAATTCTCTTCAACAGATCAGTGACTCGCGTGTCTAACACCCCAGAATTATGCTTTAATGTAGTGCCGTCATCTGCCTTACATGTCCAAGTACCACAAACTAAGTGCCAATCTGGACCCAGGATTTGTCGCACTACTTGTTCTACTTCTAATCCATTTAGATGATAACTTAAATGCATACCAACTATGTCCTCAGAAAACTTTTGAAAATTAACCTTGGGATGAGGAATATCATCTGTAGCTTGTTTTATATCCTCTCTAGCCCAGGGGCAATAAACTAAAATAGTTGGCTCTTGTCCAACATCCCCCGCTTGTGGGTTTACAACTTGTATTAAGGGAAGAGCTTCTGAGTAGTCAGAAAGTTTAATGGCCCTACGTCCTTGCCCTGCTGGTCCTGACCTTAACTGCATAGGTTGGTCTACCTGTTGCAAAGCAACCTTGGGTACTACGGGAATTTGCAGGTAAATTGGAGTGGTCACAACATTTCCTTGAGCAGCCAATAACCCACCCTGCTGTACAGATCCCACATCTTCAGACTGATATTGAGGAGGTTCTGCCGGTACGGCAGCAGCAATTTCCCCATATGGTGGGGCAGTTGCCTGCCTTTGTACCGCACAAACTGTATGCTCATCCTCCTTATCTAAAAATAAAGCTATTTTCCACTTGGCACCAGTGATCCCTTTTGATTTATTTTTTCTTTTTCCTGGCACTGTTTTTCTTTTATAGCTCATTTATTTGCCTCTTCTAACCATTTTTGTGCTTGGGGAAATCCCGATTGTCTTTGCTTTTTAGTTCCTGCATCTCTTTTGAAATCTCTAACCAATTTTGCACAGGCATTCTTATTCAGGGTACCATCAAAATCATATTTCAACTTCCACTTTTTCAAAAATTTAACATTATCTTTGTTTAAACCTTTCATATACTTAGCATCAACATTTAAACAGACATCACTCTCACACTTGCAGCAACTCAAACCCATGTTTCCCCTAGATTTCTTATTTTAGGACTGTATCAACGTTATTTTACAGGGCTTATTATAAAATGGGGCTATCTTAATGGGTGATCTTAACAAAAGAATCTTAACAAGTAATCCTACCCACCCTTAACTAAAAGTAAAACCCTTGTCGACAAGATTAAATTAAAATAAAAGAAAATTTAGTTTTCATCCTACATGAACCAGATGAGACTCCGTTTCCCCTTTTGGTTCAGAAACCATCCCTCAGATAGGGATCAGAGAGTGGCCGGCCTCCTCTCAATGACAAATCAGTCGGAGGGCTTTCAGTCGAGGGAATCTTAAGATGAGAAACCCTCACCTGCACAGGTTTTTCGGTCTCTCTGTCAGTCTGATCCGTATCTTCGTAGAGGTTTCCGGTCTGAAGGACCAAAATGTCAGAAGAAAAATTCAAACGACTCACATCTGCCTCAGGTGATGAAAAACTTCTTTATTAGCAGCTAACCAGATTACACAGCATGTTGGCCAAGATGATCTCCTCTGGTCAACTTGTTTACTGACATCAACTTTTATACTGCAAGCAAAGCAACTTTTTGTTATATTTCTGACTGTTGACAGTTGGCTATGAAAAACACCTGTGGTAAACATGTTTATCACAAATCACCTCAAACCTACAGTTAGTACAGAATGTTCAAGAAGTACAGAATGTTCAGTTCAACAATGGTAGCTCAAATTTTCCGGGACACACAGCCTGCTTCAGTAAATTAACTCTTACTCGGTCGTGCGTCCTTATCCCAAGCTTCACTGAGCTATAACCAAATCTCTTCATTCTGAAAAGCAGAAAACAGATATTATTCAGGTTCATGAGCAATGCTGCATTTTGTTCACAGATGAGGCCCATCTTTGATAGGCATATCCCAACAAATAACATGTTCACTTTGCAAGAAGAGGAAAAAGACAAATAACAGTATGTTTTAAAACTTTTTCTCTTAACATTACATAGGGCAGATATAAAAGGTGAAAATTAATAAACAGGAAACTGGACAGGGAACAGAGGCAGAGTTAGTCTTCAGAATGTAAGAAAGCCATTCCCTTTCACCTCATCCCTAAAAAGACTGCAACATACCTTGAACAATTTGTGCTGAAAAAGCACTTATAATCTGTGCAGTTTTTACCATGTTTACTTTTTTAACATAGGTTCATAGTTATATACTGGGTTAACTACCACCATTGCCTTTATACGCCTAACGATGCAACCCAGTCCAATTGTGTCCCCATGTAACATGGACATCTATTTGGCAGGGGGTATGTTAACAGGTTTAGTGGAGGGAAGCATGATAGTTAGGGAATATTTACTGTCAGCCTGTGTCTATCAGAGGCATTGGGGGCAGTCTGGGGGTGAATTTTCAATTTTCCATCTAATATTCTAAGTTGCATTTGAATAGGGTTAGGGATGGACTCTGCTTTACATCGATGAGCCTTTTCCAGAGTGTGGGAATCCTTTGAGATACATATCTGTCTTGCTAGCATATTCTATTAATGTCACAAGCAAAGTTTAAACCCTTGCATCTGGAGTTTCTGATGCTATTCATTTTTTGGGTGTGCAAAAGGTCTATAAGGGCTGGATCTGTGAATGACTTATGCTAGGCATAGATCAGCTTCAGTAAGCTGTAGGAGACTGAGTATAAAGATGGGGGTTAAGGACATCTGTATAGGACACTATATTAATACCTGGATTTTCGTAGTGAGGATCCTCTGTGGGCATGCCAGCTGTTGCATATACCTGGTCAGGTTCATGCCAAAGGGGGCATTGTGCTCAATGATGGGTCCGATAAGGGCTGAGTAAGGTGGTTCTATAACTTTCTTGGACCTGGATGCCATAGCCTTAGTTGGGTGACATTGAATGATTTTTTTTTACTACCTTGGGTATGTGTTGGTCAAAGGCCACATTACTGTCTACATATGTTCCCATATCCCTCACTACTGTGTCAGCTCTTAAGGGTATTTTAATGATGGAGTAATTTACCTGGGTGGACCTTTTCCCAAAACAGACTATAATGCACTTCTTGCCCTTAAGGTTTAATCCATTGCTTTGTCACCAGTTATTTGTCTGTGTTAGACGCTCTTGTAGGATATTACTGTCATGGAGGTGAATTAGTGAAAGCACCCAATTTGCAGTTGTCTGCAAACTTGGTGTGCCAGAGGCCCTTGACATTAGCCTTGATCTTCTGAAAAGTAGATACCAAACAGGTGCGGGTCGAGCACAGATCCCTGAGGTACTCAGCTGATGACCAGTCTCTTGGTGTGAGTGGTCTAACCATTCATGACTGCTTGGATCCTACCTGTGAGGCAGCTGGCAATCTGGAGAGTTATGCAGGGATTTATGCCGAGTTCTGTGAGCTTTTCAACAATACCTGAGTGGGGCTTGTACTGAATATCTTAGCCAGATCTAGGTAGGTGGTATGCACTATTTTCCCTGTAAGTATATATATATTTTTAATACTGCAAATGTCATATCTTCATTGTTATTTTTAAATCTGTGGAATGGTGTTTGCTAGTCACATGAGGGCAAACTGAAAGGCTTAGGGGACTTACACAGTTACGTAGCCAACATATTGTATCACAGCACACATTAACGAGGGGTGGATGTTATTCATTGTATGATCTTAGAGGAAGAATTGCCGAATTGGGATTGGGTAAAATATATACAGTCAAAAGCCAAAAAAAAGGGCCTTTTGACTGAAGAAATGATACAATAAGAATACACTTCCTTTGCATCTGTTATTAGCAGTATTCTGAAATTCTAAAGTTCTACTATTTTGCTTACTTCTCACTCACATTGCCATAATTGTGGAAGCCTTTTGCCTGTTATATTGAGTAGCATTCTACCTTCACCAAGGATGATGCCACAGTATGAACAAACAATGGTTTAGTTTCTGGTGTCATTCCGGGGGGGGGGGGGGATTCAATATTTATCAGCATGGGAGGACATGGTTAATAGACCATGATGCTTTGCCAAGAATGGTGTTAAGTTGCAATTAATTCTGTATTATATTTATTAAATATTCCTTTGTGATGATTGGAGCTGTTTTTGGCCAGTTAGCTTTTTAATGTCAAAAAGTAGTGAAGTTTGCAGTCCATTTATTATATTTTATTTTACCTGCTAACCAGTGTGGAGCACTGCATCTGATGTACCATTTATCAGCATACTCCAGAAATGTTCTCCTTAGCAACTGCAAGCTGAAGTACTGCTCTAGTTTTCTAAACACATGCACCCACTTAAGATAACACAAGACTTGCTGGTACATATTCATGGTGTGAGGGGTACTGCCTCCCCTAGTTCCTGCACCTGCAAATAAAACCAGTACATAAATGGAGTTATTCACGGATAATTATAAAACGACATTCAGGATGAAATATAGATTTATCTTGAGGGACATCATAGTTCTGTGAAATAGTAATATTGTTCCCAATACATAAGATCCCTAAGTTTCAGTAAGTTATGTGCAGATGTGATGGATACAAAGAAGAAGAATATTTCAAAAGAAATAAAATTCAGCACTGATGAGTTAGCAAGCTTAAATGTCAGACAAACAACAATGTCAGTGATGAACGAGGGAATCCCAAGGAGGGGATGCTTCTTTAAAGGAAGGTGAAGATATAGCACTTTTTAATGAAATGATTGACCACCTGGTATTGTGGTCTGCCTTACACATGATAATGATGCATATGCAGACGGCTGACCCATGCACAATAGAGATAGAATAACTAAGACCAGAGTTATAAATGTATCTGAGATAAGTCAAGATCAGTTGTAATCTGATTAATTTTATTATTGTATTTCTTAACCAGGATAGAGCACTGATCTTGGGAGACCTGTTCAGACTCCACATGGTACCACTGTCTGCCTAACTGACTTGCTCATGTAGCATTCTGCAGAATGAGAACTGTTTCCATTTAAAGACATAGACATGTTAAGTGGAAATCTTAGCAACCTGAAGAACCTCTAAGACCCCAGTTGGCAAATCTGGCAAGATCAGGGTGTCTACATTAGGACCCAGATCCTGAGATGAAGCAAAATGTCAACCCCACTATAGTGAACATCCAAGGCTTTTAACCAGGAGATGTTTATCATAAGGGACCTGAGACACTGAAATCATATGCTTCTGTATTTCCAGAGGGGAAATGAGAATGCTGTTCTTTCTTCCCCGGAGAAAGAGACATGAAATCAGTGAGAATACATACAGGAATCTCGCAAATCATGGGATAGAGAAAGAATGCATACAATGCTACCTTCCCATGTCCTACTGAACTAAGTAGAAGAGAGCAAGGACTGTATTTTTCTGAGTTCCAAAGAAGTCAAATCCTGGTGTGTCCCTGTCTAGTAAGGTCCTGTACAGGCACTATCTCTGAATGTGCATCTTTAGGATAGGGCTATAGAAACAGTTCAGAGTATTCACCAAGTTGTGTACTTCAACAGAGGCCTCTTTCTATGGCCCACTGCCATAATAACACTACCTTCCTGCACAGGGGGTATGACTTTGCTCCTGTTGGCTTGGGTTCCAGACAACAGACTGCCTACCTGATCAATGATGAAGAGAGGATGTATTTTCTCCAATCCCCTTAGCGCCAGGAGCACCCTTCTTAGCTACATCTGTTTGGTATGGAGCTCCATCTCCAGAAGAACTATACACCCTCCACTAGCTAAGCTTGAATGAGTTCTCCAGTGTGCAAGCAAAACATTTTTGTCAAAATTTGTGGCAGCTTTGCTTGCAGAAGTGAAACCCACTCTAAGGTAACAAGTATCAGGTAACAAGGGTCCGATACCAGAAACAGGTCTGGGTGTGTGTGTGTGTGTGTGTGTGTGTGTGTGTGTGTGTGTGTGTGTGTGTGTGTGTGTGTGTGTGTGTAGTAGCTCTGAAGTGCAAATACCTCAAAGTCCATACTAACACACACATACAGCTATTAAAGATCATGGCAAACATCAAATCCAGAAAGGGTATCAAAGCCCGGATGTGAACCTTGCATTGCATCTTCATCCATTCAGCCAAGGCCATGACTTAGTGGGCCCTTTTTAAGGTTGGGAATGATAAGCATAGAAGAGTTCCAGCTCTGCACTGATTATGTTTATCAGCTGAGCAACAGGCAAAGAAAACTGACTCCAATTTGTGGCCACCACTATAAACTGCAACTTAGGGAATGGTTATAGCAGGGGATGTTGCTAGCAGAAGCTAATTGTTCCAATAAATAAATATAATGAGAGCCTTCTGCTGCAAGACATTGTTTACCATGGCCAACATGCTAGAAAAAAAAGTTTGGGCAGTAAGCAAAGCCTAAACAATTACACTATGCACTTTAATGAAACCATTTCATAGCACATCAAGAAAAGGGCCTGTGTAGATTACAGATGTTGATATCCCAGTGACGTCTGGCATGTTCAATGACACCATCCATGAACCCTGCTGGAGCAAGGGGGAACAGCTGAAACAGATGTAGCAGTGTGTTTGCTGAGGTCAATGAGATCCTGAATAAGACAGACATTATTCACCCCAGGTTGAGACAAGGGTGAGCAACAGTAAAACTTCATCCCTTGAAAATGGGACAGCCTCTATGGCCTCTTTAAACAGCAGAGTCTGGACCTGTGCAAAGTCATGAAAAAAGCACTTATTGGAAAGGAATAATGAGATACACAGCATGGCAAAGAGAGACCACATAAAGGACCTAATGAAACAAGGTGATTTCACCAAGCAGGTGCAAACCTCTCACCCCAATGGCCAGTCACAGACTAAATTTATGAATGTGGTAGAGTGGCCAGCAAGGTCAAGATATTGGGTGGTTTAGCTGGCACTAGAAGAAACATGACTGGATGAAGTTAAAAGCTTTCCTCACACTGTGTGCAGGTATCTTTCTCTTTTAGTCTGGCCAGTGATACGAGAAAAAGGACTGGAAGTATGGGGAGAGGGGCAAAAAGATCCTTCACAGAAATGAGGGGCATACTTTTGCTCGGGGTTTCTGACCAGCTATTGAGCTGGATGGCCAAATATCACCTTCTCTAAAAAATGGGTATCCAGAATCTTGTTACTGAGTCCTTATATCACAAAGTATACTCCTGGACCCATTGTCCTGTGTAGAAACACACCTAAACTCATGGCTATAGCCAGAGCATCATCACAGTCAAAACTGCAGTAGAAAACATGGTACTTCACTGTTGAACTTGTAGACAGAGCCTCAAAAAGATTTTCCTTGAACCAAGACTCTTTGCAGTCCACAAACATACACAGAGGCTTCCTAACAAAGCGGGACTGGAAATGGGACAGTTGAGTGCCTTCAACCCAAGAGTTGCAGAGGAGAAAACCTTTTGCCACACTTTTCCACAGCTCTTTAATTCATATCGGTCATCAAAGTAGCAAAATGCTGATATCAATAATCCTATGTACAACCAAGGAGAGCACATAAGAGTCAGCAATATGATGTCTAGTTAATTGTTCTGACCACTAAGTTAGTGCATTTTAGAGGGTATGTGACTGGCTTCCTAATGGCTAAAATGGTACAGTTAGAGTACCTCTCAGCTTCTTTAACAACATCCTTAATGTCTGGCTCTATAGAAGGGATAATCAAGGCTCTTCAGACTTCTTTCCAAGTAAGTACATTGTCTTCTAGAGGTGGGGCAGAGGTGATGAACCATTATCTTGGTCCACCTTAGGACACTGACCTCAGGATCCCCTGAACTGTCATAGGATCTACAGTCTGACAAAATGCCACACCCCACAACCTGTAAGAGTATGCTCATGACAAGGACTGTGCCAAGGCAGGCATGTAAATAAGCATTGCTGGAAGTCAGAGTCAAGAAACTGGCACTTGATCACATTCCAGCAGGGTTGAAAAAAGCATAGGAGAAACCTGATCGAAACCTAGTGTGGGCTTCAAATCATATTCCCTAAGTATGAGACCCCACATCAGTGACTCAGGTTTCCAATGGAAAAATATGTTCTTCATGTGCAGGTCCTGAGATTCAAGATCCAGTGTGAAATAACCTGAGAACCCTTCTCATCTAAGTCTTGTAAACCTGAATAGGCCTGGAGGTAGCCTCAATACAAGAGTATTTGGTCCCAAGTACCGCCGATCCAAATTTGGGCAACTCAAGCCCTGACTGCTGGATTAGGCTGGATGAGATTGTGCTCCTGCCAATCATATGTGGGACTGATGAGTCAAGAATCCAAGACTGCATCCCAATGGGCAGAAACTGGGTTCCTGTCTCTTCTAGTCCTCTTATCTCCATCTTCTGTAAAGTAGAGATGAGGATTTAAGCACTTGTTAATTGAAGATAAACTCACCATCTGCAGGGATGAGAGGAATATCAGAACACCAGACATACCTCTAGGGTCTGGCCTTGACCGCCTGTAATAGTGCTTTCCTTCTGGTGATTTTTCAATTTATGTCTATGATTTCAAGAAAGGCCTTCCTGCTGGTCTCCAAACAGATCTCAGAAGCTGACATGGTTTTGGACACAGAGTAGGCCAAACACTTCTTTCCCTTTTATGTTGTCTAGTGGGTGAATTAAGACTACAGTACTTGCAGCAGTTTGTTAGACCATGTTCCTCCCCAGATGATTAAAGGCAATGTCCATGTGGATCTTTACTGGTAATTGTATGGTCACGTGGTCATTTAGCATGTTGATGTTTAGCCATGTAAATGCTGCACTTCAACACTGATAACAAGAACTGAGACCCAAACTGTGTAAGAGGTGAAAAAAGAAATAGCTGGCTTACTGTATGAGCACTACTGAATATTATGTCACTACACACATTGCTTCAGGAGCACAGATATCTTGAATGTGAAAATTTACAGAAAACATGCTGGACTGTGACAGGAAGAGATGTACCCAACTGAAACCCCTTCAGAAAGTGCTATTGATATATCCTAGTTTTAGAAGAATGGCTGCCTTAATTCAAACTTCAATAGTGAACACTGTAGAGTAAAATATTTGAAAAAAATCAGTGCTGGAGATTCCATTTCTGACATAGATGGTGCCAGTAAAATGTTAGGTTATATTGAATTCTGCATCATTCAAGTAACAAGACATTCTAAGCAACCTAGTCTTAACCAGTTTTTATTTCTGAACTGTTCAGGTGAAATTAATCTGTTTTGTTTGATTAAGTTTTTAAAAAATGGGAAGTAAACAGGTAAGGATCAGGTCTGGTCTTATGATATTCAGTCTTAGATGCACAATATGAACTATTGAACTGTGTGCTAAGTGGTTTGCTAACTTAATGATGAGCAAGTGTTTGCCAGTGATGAATGTCACCTTGCCCTGGAACAGAACTGCAGCAGTAGTGGATGTGGTGGATAAAGATGTGTTGTCAATACAATGAGATAGAATGGTATGGAAAAACTAGACTACATGAGGGAGATGTTAAGTAAAAATTACAACAGTAATCCATCAGTAAAAATAAAAACAGAAGTGGTTCCACACGGCAGGAAATTATTGCAGAAGAAATTTATTGCAAAAAGTAAGCACTTTCACGAATAACATTCGCTTCTTCAGACAGTCAACTTCACAGTAAACACAAACTATGCTAGGATTGTTTAGATATGTTGAGCTATTAATTAATTAACTATTAATGATCTACTTTAGTTGATTCCCTTGTCTATTCAGAGGCTTGCCTATTTTTATATAGTAATCCATCAGTGTCAAGATGCTTATTATACAAAGTTGGGGTAGCAGGTAATATATTTTCCTAGCTTGATTCAAATGGTTGCGTGGCTGCCTATATGTGGAATTAACTATTCTGTTTAGTAAATGCAGGCACTGGAAAATGCAATCATTTTTGATCATCTTCAACCACTATTCCTGCATTTCAGTCCCACTGAAATCCAACATTCTTTTATTTATTTTAGGTTAATCATTCATTTATTCATTCACAATTTGGTATTCAGGAAGGTGGATTGCTCTACTGACCTTTCTGCCATAACATGGACTCTGAGAGCATCAACATATAACAAAAATATTACAAAATACAGAATTACAGTGGTATACAATAAAGAATTATATATAATATTAGTAGTACAGTACATAATATTAGGAATATCAGACCATCACCATATAACTCAAAGTAAAGCAATACCTTATATTATATCAGCACAGTAGATTATAGTTCCAATAAGTAATCACATGTAAATTTAACAGAGAAATGAACAATATTTACACAAACCAATTGTACATTATCTACACTATGTACTGGTTCACAGAATGCCATCTGTAGGGTGGAGTATATTATATCCCATTAAGCAACTTTGGACAATGGAATGATGCTTTCTGCTGCTTAGCAGTATCCATTCATCTCATTTAATTAGGTAGATAAAATCTGATCTAGAATTTAATTAGGGAGATAAATTTTGATCCAGCGTGTTTGCAATGACTTGTTGAAGACATTCATGCTTTCCATGCAGTTCCTCTCCACCACTAGTTTCTCAGATTTGCTTTGAGCCTACTGCTCTGTCTATGTTGTGCTGAATGTTGCTGTTTTGCTTACAGAGCCAAACTTTTAATGCTGCCACATGTACTCTGCTGCTAGAATGGACCTCATCAAAACCAAGTCATACTTTATTTTTTAAATCATAAATATTGATTTATTTTTATGTTTAACTTGTTAACTGGGATAAAGCACTGATCCCATTGGACCTATTTCAGTCTCAGCCCAGGGATAAAGACAACAGATTCATGGCATTATATACAGAGAGAATGACAAAAGACTAAAGATATATATATATATATATATATATATATATATATATATATATATATATATATATATATATCTATATATATATATATATATATATATATATATATATATATATATATATATATATATGGGTTCCATACACTAGATCGAATTTTCACTAATTCAAAATAGTGCATGGAATGCTCACTGCAGCAAAAGTGCACTTAATTGAAAGTGCACTTACACAAAGTTCAGTACAACGAACGGGTGTTGTACTGAAATTCTGTGCAGTACTCACGGACCTTAGGGTTAGGGCATGGGTCATAGTAAGGGGATAGCCTGTAGGGCTATCCCCTTACCATGACCTGTGCCCTAACCCTAAGGTCCGTGATGACTGCAATGCAGTGAATGACATAGCAATGTCCTCCAGTATGGTGCGATAGTCATGAACCTTAGGGTTAGGGCAGGGGTTAGGGTAAGGGGATAGCTTTACTATCCCCTTACCCTAACCTGTGCCCTAACCCTAAGTTCCATGACTGTCGCACCATAGTGGAGGACATAGCTTGTTTTTTATGTCCTCCACTGAGCTGCGGTGTTTTCAGTGAAATGCACTTACGCAAAAGTTCACTTTCATTAAAGTGAACCTTCGCAGAAGTGAGGCTTCCTATTACAAGTTCGAAGTAGTGAACTTTCGTTCTTGTAATAGGAATCCATATATACATATATATATATATATATATATATATATATATATATATACACACACACACATGCAAACACATGAATTATATATACAGTGAATATCAGACTTGGCGAGGGGGTATAAAGAAAAAAGACACTTGATGTTATACATAGAGCAACAGACAAAACAGAGAATCCAAATGCATTGTATGCAGAGTGAATATTACAGATAGCATGTTGGAAGAATTATAATAAAAAGTAGAGTCAGAACGAGGTATATAAAGAGAAGTAGGGAAGGAGGAGATTAAGCTTTAGAAAACAGTTGTATTTTTCTTGAGTCTTGTAATGTGCTTTTTTTTCTGATCACAAAGTGGGGTAAGAGGAATGATCAAATAACATAATGCCATATCCCACCCCCCCTCGTGATATTAGCTTCTAGGTTCCACTCTCAGAGAACAAGTACATGAGCACCTCCCTGAGTTAAAAGACAAAGGATGGGACAATGCATTCTAGAAGTTGAATACTTTCCCAGATGGATGTTATGGCTGTTTCTTCTCTATGACGTCATGGTCCACAACTCTTTATCAAATGACTACTATCATCACATGTATTGGAACTGCAGCAGGTAGCTTTAATCTAAAATATATAGCTTTGCTTCAGTTGTTAGAGCATGGTAACCATTTTAAATGTTGGGACCTGCTATGTCGAGTCTTGAAATATGGAGACGGAATGGCCGAAATCGGACTTAAATGTACTAAGTCTGAGATGCCATTCATAATATTCCCTTTTCTCCAAGGTATGGCAATTTCAGAGTTGGTATATATAAGTTCAGGGGAATAGGGAGCTTGCCTCCCCCTAACATGGTGGGATGCAGTGGACGATTGCCCCTCCTGCATAAAGACATTTTAAGGAGAAGAGTGGTTTTCAAGATTCGCTCTAATCCTGTGTTTTCAGTCTTTTCTTTTTCTGCATATTGGCATTCAGCATTTTGAGTGTTGACATTTCAATAGAGAGTTGTCATAGCACTTTGTTATGACCACAGAGGTTGAGGTCCAGGTTAGTTTTCTAAGTAAGTGATCTTAATAGATTAAGTAACACCTGTACTGTAGTACTGTTTAGTTGTAAAAATGAAATCAGTTATATCGGTACTCTGGTCATGCTTCTGTTCTAACTCAGTTTGCCTGAGGATTCTGAGATGTCATGCTCCATCCCTGCAGATGTCGAAGTTTCACGTCCACATCCCTGGGGATGCTGACGTGTCATGTCTACTTCCCTGAGTATACTGAGATGTCATGTCCACATCACTGGCAATGCTGAGCCACAAGCTTGAGAATGCTAAGGTGTCATGTCTACATCCCTGGAGATGATGAGGTGTCATGACCACATCCACAGGGATACTGAGGTGTTATGTCCACATCCCTGGAGATGCTGAGGTGTGATGTCTACATCCCTGAGGATACTGAAGTGTCATGTCCACAATGTTGAGCTGTCATGTCCACATCCACAGGGATACTGAGGTGTCATGTCTATATCCCTGAGGGTACTGAGATATCATGTCTACATTACTGGCAATGCTGAGGTGTCATGTCCAAAAGCTTGAGAATGCTAAGGTGTCATATCTACATCCCTGGAGATGCTGAGGTGTCATGACCACATCCATAGGGATGCTGAAGTGTTATGTCAACATCCCTGGGGATTCTGAGGTGTGATGTCTACATATCTGAGGATACTGAACTGTCATGTCCACATCCACGGGGATGCTGAGGTGTCATGTCCACATCCCTGGGGATGCTGAGTTGGCATGTCTAAATCCCTGAGGATACTGAAGTGTCACGTCCACATCCCTAGCAATGCTGAGCTATCATGTCCACATCCATGGGGATGCTGAAGGTCATGTTCACATCTCTGTGTATGCTGAGGTGTCATGTCTACATCCCTGAGGATACCGAGGTGTCATGTCCAGATCCATGGGGATGCTGAGTTGTAATGTGTACATCCCTGAGGATACTGAGCTGTTATGATCACATCCACTGGGATAATGAGTTGTCATGTCCACATGCCTGAGAATGCTAAGATATCATGTCCATATTCCTGGAGATACTGAGGTGTCATGTCCACACACCTGAGGATGCTGAACTGTCATGTTCACATCCCTTGGTATGCTGAGCTGTCATGTCTTCATCCCTGATGATGCTAAGGTTTCATGACCACATCCACGGGGAAGATGATGTGTCATGTCCACATGCCTGAGAATGCTAAGGTGCCACGTCCATATCCCTGGAGATGCTGAGGTGTCATGTCCACATGCCCGAGGATGCTGATGTGTAATGTCCAACAGAGTGCCTCTGTTGGAAATAAGAATTTTATTTACTGGCATGAAATAAAAGTTAGAGGACAGCACAAGTGAAATGAAACATCCATTCAGCGGTATGGCAAGGAGGCCACCAACAGTGGCATTGTGTCTGTTTTCTGAGTATTAATTATAACTGAGTTGCAAATGGGGTGAGTAGCAAAATGGTGGCATGACAGCTGAAATAAAAGCATATATTATAAACTTTAGGCATGCAGATGGCTACATATATGGCCATTGGCATGGGAAAGTGTTTAATTTAATAAAAAATCAAAGGTTTTTTGGGGGTCGATCTCGGCCATTTAAGCATAGGGCAGTGGCGCACAAACGGGATCATGCCGAAAATAAAAAAAATGTAAAAACTCAATTTTAGGGGAAATATGCATTTTGCCATTATAATCAATGGCATCCAGAATCAAAACATTGCCAGAGAACACTGGTTGTCAAGGGGAAAGGCTCCGTGTCAGAGCAATAACTATGGATTAAGGCAGTGGGGTATGTAAATGAGGGGAAATTTACTGACTCACAGAATATTCTAATTCCACACACTGCACCTAACCATGTAGATGCTAGAACAGGAGAGTGTAGGCAGGAGGAACAGCTAACATGAAAAGGAGGTGTGCCATGTTTGCTGTAAGCACATTGGAGCTCTGTTGCCTGAGTTTGTGCTTAGCTAAACACAGCAAAGCAAGGGGTGTGACTGCGACTGTAATATCTTACACCATGAAATGAAGAGCATGTTCACTTCCAGGGAGGCCCATTTCTGCTAAAATGTGTTTACCCTAGCTAAATGGGTATGTGTGGCACACACTGGGACTTAAACAAACAAAAAAACAGAAACAGCAGCACTGTTTACATTTAGGCAGTAGGTTTGCGCTCCATTCCTCAGGGCTTAAAAGGGGTGGAGATGGGAAGGGGGATAAAAAGGGAAATAGCAAAATACAGCCACTTAAATGCAAGTAAAATAGCTGGCAGGTGGAATGTCTCAAAGTCAGCCAATCACATGGGCAGCATCTGCAGCGCACCACTATAAACTACACAAACACCTTCCAGTTTGGTTTTTCCCACAAGCTCTGCATTATAGGTGTACACATACGGGGGAATTTTAACTGACAAAACTAGCAAAAAATGCTAGGGTCTGCTGTCGCATTCATCTATCAGTATGTGCAAGAGGCCAAAGGTGCTGAAGAGGATAATGCTGACAACCAACTCAGACTGAGGAGGAGGAGAAGAGTGTTCAGATCCATGGTAACCTACCAAGGGCTACATGATCTAGAGATAGTAGATACTACAGGGTGGACAGGAACATACTCCAGCAACTCGAGCTGTGCCGGCCTTGCCTCAGACCCAGAACCAACAGAAAAAAGAAAGACTAACATTATAGATGTGACTTCTGAGCAACTGATAGTTTATTTTTGAATTGCACATACCTTGATTGGCTCTCTATCTGCATAGTCACCACTCTTTGTTTTATCACATTCTAGTTCACTTCTGGCCCCTCCCCCTTCATGTCTAGTGTGAGCTTATTTCAGTCCCAGAAACAACAGGTGCCATCTTTAAACTAGGAATCCTCACCTGCTGGTCTCATGGCAAGTTTATCTGTAAGTACATGTTATACAACTGATTGTGTATTATTTTTATGAACTGTGCAGTGTAACCATTATCTGCTGCTTCCTCTGACTTAGCAACTGGTTTTTTTTTGTAGGTTGTCCTAAACCTATGGCTTGTACCAGAAGCTAATCTTACTACATGTTTTAGCAACTGGGTCTGTTACCACTTTAAACATTTGGCTGGTTCCAGAGGCTCTTGATGCATTATTTTGAACTAATTTAGTGCTAATGTAGTACCAGAGGCTATTTTTTTGTATACATTTTTAAGTGTTTGTGTTTGATTCAACTTTAAAACCTATGGCCAGTGCTGGAGGCTAATCATTTTCATTGCAAAACAATCAATTTGTTTTACTTGTATGTAAAAGCTATTTTCTTATGGCAACATGACTGCATTTGATGTAAACTTAAACTTATGGCTGGAACCAGAGACTATTTATTACAATGCTAAATATTCTTTTTAGTTCATGCAGAATGGGGCTTTAAGATAGAATGCTCAGTTAACTGTTGAGGAACATGCATCTAGTGTGTTCAGTTATATATGAGTGCAGTATTTGCCATAAAACAAAGATCTAACTTTATCACTTCTGTACTATTATATTGTGATTAATACTCTAAACTGTTTATTTTTTGTTTATTAGTGTTGTGGTATTTCACAATTGTCTACTGTTCTCTAAACTGTATTTTTCGTTTTTTGAGTGTGTTAAAGCTGTAGAACTTTATAACTGCTCACTGTTCCCTACCATCTTTTACTTTCTTTTTTCTCTGCCCCAAGCCAGCTGTGTCTCATAGACCTATCCTATCCTGTGGCAAATACCACTAACATAAATAAAGCCAGTGGGACATCCAGCTGTATTGAAGAACCTTGCAGAACCTAAGTGTATGTCTCATTATAATACAAAAGGCATTAGTAGGCTGTGTGTTTTACTGTAATCATTAATGTACTGAACATAAATACATGAGCCAGCAGCAGGGATTTCAGCCCCCCCATGTAGAAACATTCTGATTTCTACCATTCAAGTCTGTAAAAACACTCCACGCTAAACTGTAATTCTAGCCCTTCTAGTCTCTAAAAAAATATTTACCTGTTTATTTTTTCTTCTTCTATGTGACATATTCCCACTACCCTCCCAGTCTGTCTCTGAGTCAACATTAACTGACACAATCACTTTCAGCCTTAGATATTTGAGTCACCCCCCCCCAGGTGCACACATTCTGGTTTCTACACTTAAAGTCTGTAAAACACTCCACACTAAAGTGTAATTCTAGCCCTTCCAGTCTCTGAAGAAACATTTACCTGTTTATTTTCCTTCTTCTATGTGATATATCCCCACTGCCCTCCCAGTCTGTCTCTGACTCAACAATAATTGACTCACTCTCTCTCAGCCCTCAGACAAGGTATTTATTAGGGCATCCAACTGGTAATATTAAAAAGGACTTTCACTCCTTTAAAAAATAAAAAAGCATTGGAAACAAAAGAAAGAGTAACATTATAGATGTGACTTCTAAGCAACTGATAGTTTATTTTTGAATTGCACATACCTTGATTGAATCATCCCACTCCGTTCACCCTACAGGTTCACTCTGCTCCTCTACCCTACCCCAATTCCCACCCACCCCTACATACTCTGAATTTATAGATAACCTCCTTTACTAAGACCCTCCCTTCATCCACCCATTATCCAATAATTACTTTCATCAGCACCATCTACACACACCCTTCAACTTCCCAACAGTCCAGCCCTCCTACCAGTTCAATATCCATACCCATATCTCCTATTCACACAACTCACACCCTCACCAAGTATATATACCTCCTCTAACTGCATAACCTCACTCCCACTATGTCTCATTACCCCCAGTCTCATCTCCACTATACCTTCCTGGGATTAACCTCCCTATTCACCTGCCTCTCCATAGCCACCATCAGCACTTCTTATCTCTTTACAATCACTCACTGTATCCACCCCAATCCCCCATCCTAACCCACAACATTACTATCACCCCCACTTGTGCAAGAATATACCCCACCATATACACCCAACCCCCCATATGCCATGCCCCTCCCATGTACCATTTCTATCCATCTAAAAAGGAACCAAGTCTACAATTTCACTACCTAATTGTCCAATATCTAACAGCTATCACCTATATAACTACCCAGCTACTACAAGGAGGAGACATTCACCCCCAACCCTGGGCCAACAACCTCTGCTAATAAGCCATGCACCCATCACTATTCAGCTAAGCACAAACCCACCGACTTACTGATACTAAATATGAATACCTGCAGTATCATGAATAAAATAGAAGACCTTCATGCTGCCATCTCCTTATATAACCCTGATATTATTCTCATCACAGAGACATGGCATAAACCACATATTATAGATAATTCCATCACCCCTCCTGGGTATAACATTCTCAGGGCAGACCGGCTACATAAAAGAGGTGGAGGCTTAGCTCTGCTTCACAGAACCAACCTACAACTCCAACTCCTCTAAAAAGATTCCCCCATCTTCAAAAATGCAGAGACTCTATTTGCAAAGCTCTCCCTTAACCAACATAAGCACCTAAACCTACTGGGAATCTATATACCCCCGGGTGACAACCTAACCACCCTAGAATCCATACTTCACTAGGCCTCATACTCCTTCCCTCAAGAAACTGTCATGCTAGGTGATGTAAACATTGACTGGAACTTCATCCATTCTCCCACCCCCACCCACCACATTAACCTATATAACTTCACCCAACGTGTAGATTCTCCCACACGCATTGATAAGGCCACAAAAAGAGAATCTATAATTGATTGGATCCTCACAAATCAACCAAATACTGCCCATCGATGTGGAACCCTACCAAACTCTCTGAGCGACCATAGCCCCACTTTTATCCTTAGGCAAAAACTTAAAACACTTAACTCTCCCTCCCTTCTACAAACCCACTCTAACAAAAATTTTCCTAGAGACCACTTCATAAGAACCTTGCAACATTGCAACTGGTTTACCATCAAAACCCTTTCATTAGACAAAGCAGTTGATTACTTCAACTGCACATTCCTATATATCCTCAACCAACTAGCCCCCTTAAAACTATCAGGATACATAGCAACTCCACCCCTTGGCTCCAAAAATCCACAAAAGCCCTACTTAGAGCCAGGGATAATGCCTGAAAAAACAGGCACCACACCAGATCATCTGCAGCTAGTCAAACTATTCACAAGCTCCAAAACAAAGCAGAAAAGTAGGTTAAACTCAATAAGCAAAATTACTGTATCACTCAACAAAACAAATACAGTACCAAACTGCAAAAATTCTGGGCAACAATAAATAATATCCTACAACCCGGAAGAAGCACCACTCCTGCATCCAATATAACAGGTACAGACTTGGACATAGTCTCCAGCTTTATTAACTATTTCACCTCCTCAGTACTCAAATTCTTAAACAACATCACTTCCTCCAACACCCCACCATCACCTCAGGCCCAAATCAATACCATACCATTCACACTTAAATCTGTTCCTACCTCTACTATCCAAAAACTCCTAGCCAGACTCAAACCACCCACCCTTACAGCCGATAACCTTCCTGCCGAATATTTCCAAATTGCATTCACAGCTATAGCCTATCCCATTTCACTTCGAATAAATAGATCTGTCACTGAACACACGGTTCCAGTCCTGTGGAAAACCTCATATATCATACCACTCCACAAAGGTGGCCCCTCCCTAGACCTTTCCAACTATCAATCAACTGCAATTCTCTCACCCCTCTCTAAGATCCTAGAAAGATGTATTCATCACCAGTGCCTCTCCTATCTCCTCACCAACAACCTTCACTCCTCAGCCCAACATGGATTTCGCCCATCCCACAGCACCAGCACTGCCCTACTCAAATTCACCAATACTATAAACTCCCACAGGAATCTAGGTAAATTTGTCTCAGCTACTTTCCTAGATTTATCCAAGGCATTCGACACAGTCTCACATAATAAACTACTGTCTTGTCTCTCTGACCTCAGCCTTAACAGCCCCGCCCTCCTCTGGTTTAAAAGCTATTTAGATAACTGCCAACAATCCGTCAAATGGCATAACTCTCTATTCCCCCCACTCCCAACCTCCTTAGGTGTGCCGCAAGGATCACTCCTAGGACCCCTTCTTTTTAATATCTTCACAAATCAACTCCACTCAGCTACCTCTAAAGCCAACATAGTCCAATACGCTGACGAAACAACTCTCATATGCTCTGCACCCAACATCCAACTTCTCCAACAAAAAGCGCAAGATGCCTTCTCTGAAATAGAGAACTGGCTTCACAACTCATACTAAATCACAAGAAAACACAACTAATGCTACCCACTCTACTAAAACGAGCAACCTTACCTTCTCTATACTCTCCACCAGCAAAACCCAAATCACCCCTGTCACTGAGGCTAAACTCCTAGGAGTTACCATTGACCAGCAACTCAAATTCACAAAGCACATATCAACAACCATCTCTAAAGTCCACAAAAAGCTAGGTTTCCTCAAGAGCTGTAAAAGTTATCTAACCACCGAATCTCGAATTGCAATAGCCAAGACCCACCTCCTATCTACTCTAATTCATGCATCCCCAATTCTAACTAATCTTTACAAAACTGACCTTAATAAAACTTTCCGTCTGTTACAACAAAATTGCTAGATTCACTACCAATGCCAAATCATGATCTCACCACTGCCTTTCCCTACAAGCCTTGCACTAGCTTGAATTTCCAAACCTATTAACCTACCATCAACTCAGCCTAGTTCATCTAATTCTGTACTATCCAGAGAAAACCCCTGACTTGACTAGCATTCGGAACTTCTACAATTCAACTAGACAACTTCGGCCCTCCAACAAAGCCTTAATCGAAACCATCACATGCAAAAACAACTCTGGGGAATCACTATTTACCCACAAAATAGCAAAAATATGGAACAACCTTCCCCCTGACCTCAGACTACAAAATTCCACACTCTCCTTCAAAAGCCTACTTAAAACATACCTCTTCACCAACCATCTATGCACCTGTAATTGACCCCCTGAAGCCTCGTCCACTTAATATTTCTACACCCCATCTATCCTGGACAACACAAACAACACCATCTAACTATATCTAGCCATGTATGAGCAATAACCTATATATAAGTGTGTGTGTGTGTGTGTGTGTGTGTGTGTGTGTGTATATATATATGTGTGTGTGTCTATTATATATATATATATATATATATATATATATATATATATATAGTGTGTGTATGTATGTGTATGCATATTGTATGTATACTCTTGCATGTATATTTGCTTGAATGTATATATGGAAAACTTAAACATTTATATACTCTTATTCAGTTGTGAAATATCTTGCAATGCTCTACCAGGTTCTTATCTGCTCTCATTGTATATTCTGTACACTTGTATTTTCAACCAAAAGAGGGAATATCCTCTTATTGTATACTAACAGCTGTAAAGTCTACAATCTGTATGCTACTACTCTGTAATGTCTCTCTTATAAATTTTTCTGCTCTCTGTAAACTTATGGAGTTTTTCTCCCCAGGAATACTCTGAAAATGGACACTTGTTGTCCAGTCGGACTATCCTGGCAAACAAATGTTAAATAAATAAATAACAGAGGGAAACCCATCCCAGTGGATACCAAGGTATGTGTAGCCTTAAGAATACTAGCTACAGGTACTTTCCAAAGACCAACTGGGGATATCATGGGGTCTCACAGGCATCTGTGTCCAGGATACTCCACCAGTTCCTGGATGCCATGCAACCACATGCCGCTTAGCACATTTACTTCCCCAGCACCTGTGAGGAGAGGACCAGTAATATGTATCTTTTCCACTGTGTAGCAGAATACCTGGAGGTACTGGGTGCCATAGACTGCACGCACATCCACATCAAAGCACCACCTGGTGACCAGGGCAGGCTCTACCTAAACTGGAAGGAGTTTCCCTCCATCAACTGCCAGGTTGTGTGCGATGCCTAGGGCATTATCATGAATGTGTGTGCTGGCAGTCCTGGAAGCTATCACAACTCCTACATCTGGCATTCATCACAGCTGTACCAGGTGTTTGCCTGTGGGGACATCCATATGGCCATCTGGTGGGGGATGCTGGCTACGCACTGGAGCCGTGGCTGATGACACCCATCATAAATGCACACACACCCACACAAGAATGCCACTGTGAGGCACACTCACAAACCAGGATCATTATAGAGTGTGTGTTTGAGTTGCTCAAGTCATGGTTCTGCTGCCTTCACATATGCAGTGGAGACCTTATAGTACTCTCCAGCCACACGTGCACACATGTTCATAGTATGTGACATACTACACAATATGATCCTGTGGAAACAGCTGCAGCAAGAACAACATGGGGAAGGACCACACAGCCCCCCACCATTGCCAAGGTCTTAGAAGGACTTGGAGGAGGAACATCCTGAGCCTGCCCCTGTAGGCAGATGGAGGCATGCCCAGTATGCCCTGTCCTTGGCAAAGAGGCAACCCATAGCACATACACTGACACTGTAGGGCCCGAGGGACTGATCTCTTTCTCTGTCTTGCAGTGTGTGGGACAGCAGGAAGTATATTCCCAGTACTGGCTTACACACACTATGCAGTACCACCCTAGCTGACAAATACTACTGCAGTATATGTGGTGAGCCAAATAACTGGGGGGTCATAGGTTACATGCATGGATGTCAAAGTGGAGGTCCTATACCCACCCCCAGCCTTACCCAGCAGATCAGCTGTAAAAAAACACAGAGAAATGTCTGGCAAAGGCCCCCACATGGCGACATCCATGAAATCCCCACCTATAGACTTACACAGTGATATCACAGCAGGTCTGGCAGTGGCAGTATGATGCTGAGAGGTAAGAAGTCTGAAACTACAAATGTTTATGCCAGAAGAATCTGACCTGTGCTTGATACTGTTATGCCTGTAGTCTCAAAGATAGAGCACACCACTATGCTAAATGGGACCAAAATGTTAAGTAAATATCATCACAGTATCTGCAAATGTGTATTGTGTACAGATGTGTCACCCCCCCACCCATCGTCCAGTAGAAATGCCCCTACATGTCCCTAGCCTTAAGCAGCATCCAGCTGTCAACTAGATTAATGGCTCAACATGAACAGAAAGCAATTGTCAGTAACACCCACAGTCAACTTACTGGTGCCATCCCAGGGGTGTCCACTGCTGGCAGCCTGGAAACATATGATCATCAGATGGCACTGCCTTGCTACAGATAGCATCTGCCACACCTAGCCTACAGGCCTTTGGCAAATGCCCATGCCTCACCCACAGTGCTCTGTTAGGGAGTTTCATGGGGTCCATAACACCAACATAACACAGTCTATCATACCTTCTCAAACTGGCTGTGATGAACCCTTGCTAGAATTACCATCAGGTGTTTGTAATAAAAATGAACGCTCAGTTACGGACACACCTCCACCTAATCAGCAGGCGTTTCTCAACAACCAGGTTGCCTTTGCCACTGGAGCAATACCTAAGACAGCTCATTCAGGAAATATTTCTTTTTTGCCCTATCAGAGGAAATTTACACCGCAGACGAGAGGACGGTCCAACAGCAGAGGCTCACGGAAAAGAAAATATTCAGGAGAGAGGTTCGCGCAAAACAGAAGGACAAGACATTGACTAATTTGGTATTTAATTTTTCTGATTTTAGGTTGGACAATTCACATGTCAGCCTGTTGAACAGAGGGCTTAATTTTATTCCTGCCAGTTCGGCGATACTTAGTGAAACCCTTATAGATTTGAGACTTTTCTGTTGTCAGGTCTCTTTAAAATTGTTTTTTTCAGATAAAGCTGATATAACAGCTACTAGCTCACAATTGTTTCAGTATAAACATACTAGTTCTTTTACACCAATAATGCCTTCTCAAACTGAATGTTTCCTCAAGCTATGTGAATGTGATTTTTATAGTCTCTTTTCTAACATCAGTAAGAAAGGAAGATACTATAATTTAACACAGCAGGAATCCAAGTCCCTTCATGACCTTACGCATAATTGCACTGTAACTGTAAAACCTGCAGACAAGGGAGGAGGGGTAGTACTGTTGAATACATTAGACTATGAGAAAAATATGCTAACTATGCTTTCTGATCATGCTACTTATAAAGTTAATAAGATTATACGTAATGTACAAGATACTTTGTATGATCTGCTAATGTGTCGACAGATCAGTTCTGAGATCTTTGAATATTTTTCAATAAAACATCCAGTAATACCTATTATCAAGGGACTACCCAAGATACATAATGACACCCTCCCTATACCCATGAGACTTATTGTCTCAGGCGACAAATGGATAACATCCAATATTTCTACCTTTCTTGAACACCTGTTGAGACCTATTGTTAACCAGTTTTCATCCATTTTGAAAGACACTTACCATCTACTAGAAAGCTTAAGTACCTTAACATTAGATGTTGCTGAGCATGAATATTTGCTCATTACATTGGATGTAAAGAATTTATTTACATCCATACCAAATGATATAGGTATACAATCAGTTCGAGAACTACTAGTTAGTGAGACATCTTTTAGCAATGACAGGATAATCTTGATATGTCAATTACTTGAACTGATATTATATAATAATGCTTTTTTATTTAGAGATAGATGTTTCTTGTAACAGTGGGGGGTTGCCATGGGCACCCCCTGTGCTAATACTTACGCAAATCTGGTGTTTTTTTATTGGGAGAAAACCTATTTGTTTGAAAATGAAATGTTTAGGTTTGTCAAACTTTATAAACGGTTTGTGGATGATATCCTTATCGTTTGGGAGGGTCCCCAACAGATATTTGATCAGTTTTTGTTATATCTAGAAATGACCACCTCCTTTCTCAGATTTACGAAGGATGTTTCACCTACTGAAATACATTTTTTAGATGTGTCTCTAAGGCTAACAGAATGTGGTTCCATTGTCTCCTCTTTGTACAGGAAACCAGTATGGAAAAATACAATCCTTAATTTCGACAGTATGCACCCCAGACATACCTTCCATGGTATTGTCAAGAGTCAATTTTTGAGAATTTTGAGACTTTGTAAAGAGCGAGAGTCCTTATTGCTAGAGGCTGATTTTATGGAATCGCTGTTTATAAATAGAGGCTATGAGCCACTATGGTGAGGAACATTAGACAAAATGTTTTGGGTAGTATAGATTCCCCTAATATAGAGAGTGCTATTACATCTAGTGAACTCAGTGAATATAATAGACACAGAGGCAGATATAGTTCATATAATGTTAATAATACAGTTAAATATATCATTAAATATACTAGTGACATCAAGAAAATACAAGAAGTGATTTACAGAAACTGGAATGTCCTTGTTATGGACACTCAGACTAAACAACTAGTAGGCAGTAAACCTAGATTTCTATATAAGAATAGTAGAAATTTTAAACAAATTCTATGCAATGACCATATTAATTTGACTTCTCCTGTCATTCCCACATCTTTGACTTATGGCACTTTTGCTTGTAACCAGTGTAATAGATGTAGTTATATTACTAGTACTCAGGTTTACAAGCATCCCACTATTGACTTTATTTTCACTCCCAAGTTGCATGCAACCTGTGTCTGAAATCTCATTTACCTTGCCAATTGTGTGGCCTGCCAAGCCTTTTATGTGGGCTTGACTAAAAGGAGATTACAGGATAGAATCTATAATCACCTTTATGACATACGTAAAGGCAATGAGGCTAACGCGTTAGCAAAACATATGTTAGAATATTCCTCTCATACTTTTTGTTTCAGAGTTTTACAGGTAGTAGGGCAAAATCCAAGGGTGGTGATTCTGATAATGAATTGGCTTTGATTGAACTGAAGTGGATTTTAAGACTTAGTGCACACTTATCTCCAGGCTTGAACAATTATGTATCTATTAAACCAGTTCTTGAAAGTAAAGGTTCCTAATATGGTTTATATATCTATATCTTAATGATTTATTTTAGGATGCTAGTCAACCTTGCATAAAATTTCTTTAGTTTTTAATTCTGTTTTTATTAGTTGTATATATATATATATTTACATATGAATTTATTTATTAGTGCTGTTGTTGCCATCTGACTGTAAGAACATCAGCACTATTTCATAATGTGATATAATATGCATTTTGAAAATTGCTTATTATGTATTGAAACATCAGCACAATAGTAATGTGAGTTGAGCAATTATGTATTTTCTATAACTTGTGCTGCATATAAGTTATGTGATCTATTATAACATATATACATCCAGTTTTCTGGCTGTTAAGATGGTAGTAATATATATATTCATTTAAAGTTTTGTTTCTGTTTTTGTTAGTTTGTATATGATTCGTCATTTATCTACATATTTATTAACTGATAGTGCTGCCTATTAAGGCAGTGCGTTTCACATATTTAATAATGAACTTCAGTTGTTTGCATTATGAACCTTAATTGCTTGTTAAAACGCTTGTTGAAGTGTTTTTTCCCGCGTATTTGGATATATAAGAGCTTTGCATTTTGTTTATTGCTATCTGATGAAGCGTAGGATACACTACGCGAAAGCACTCATCTACTTTTTACATGTTGTGAACCATTAAACCTGTTTTGGATTTTATCTGGAGTTTGAGAGTTTTTCACTGAGTGTCATCGTGACTAGATCTTCCGTTGCTGTTTTTCTCACAGTCTATAAAATGCAAAGAAAGGCCATGCTGCTAAATGCTAGGACCAAACCTGCCAGCATCAGAGAACCAGAAATCTGGACAAAGCCATGAATAATGGAGTGATAAATGTCCAAAGAGAAGGACACCTTTGAAATACTGCTCTTATAATGTTAGAAAGTTGATGGGATGATTACATTAGCATGGAATGTTTGAAGAGTATGAAGTCTGAAACTGCAATGACAACTGTCAGTAATATCTGAACTCAACCCTGAGTGACTTGCAACATACTTGTCATTGAAAATAAACCACACTCATTTGGGTAATCAACCAGATATATGAGTCATGAATCTAGACATTCTGTGATACTCTGTACAGTCAACAGGCAGGGGTAAGAGTCTAAACATGGAAATGCACTCATTGCAGGCAGTCCTAATCCTGGAAGATGGCAACATGCCTGCACCCACAGAACACTGGCCCACAGCCATGGGGAGTAACACACCCTTCCCTGATCACCAGTCAAGCAAAATGACGTAGGCCATACATATATGTGAGACACACACACCTCCAGGCTGGTCAAACAGTCTGACACACACAAGACCCTCCAAGTGCAGTCAACCTTTGAGAAGACCCCCATGCAAAGTACTGGTAGCTATAGGCCAACATATCTGACCCAGGACACCCCCCACATATCTTATCCCCTGTCTGCCAGAACAGAAATGCACAGAAATTCCACCATTGTAATATACCACTAAGGTTCTGGACCATTTCCACAGCTCCAGCAGTCAATTGGTTGTAAGCATACCTCTCTACAGGCTGGGTTGTGCAAGAATTCATAGCATTTGGCCCCGTAATATTGGTGTGTGCATCATCCATCCTGTATTCCTCTGGTAAATCACTGTGATGATCTGAGGAGGTATGTCACAAGGTACTGAAACAATATCATATATGTCAGATGTCTGCTAAAACAATTTTATTTATTTTATTTTTATTTTACATTTGTTAACCGGGCTAGTCCAACTGGATACACGTCCATTTTCAGTGGAGGCCCGGGGAGAAAAGCTCCGCTATCTACTACATGACAGGTATAAAATACAAGAATGTACAATAATAAACAAGGCGTTTGAACCACAATTACAGGATGTTCAGTAAAAGGTGATCAGACAGAGACATAGCAGTTACGTAAGTTCAGGTAAACATAATATGTAACAGAATTAATTACATTATTTAAAAGTTTAACAATAGAAATTTGAGTAAAGTCTATTTTTAGTAGGGAGAGACAGTTACCCAACAGAAATGGAAAGTGTGAAGTAATAGAGTTGGGAGAAAGAGGAGAGGGGGCAGGAGAAGGGAGGAGGTAAAAAGATCAGCTAGGGTTATTGCAAGAGCATAGCCAGTGGATGGTTAGAAAGTGTTTCAGTTTAGTTTTAAATAGTGGAATTGAAGTTAGGGCTGTGAGGTCTTGAGGAAGTTGATTCCAAATTTTACCAACTGAGTTGGAAAATATGGAGTCACCCACGGTGTTCTTTGATAGAGAAGTTTGAATCAGTATTTTATTAGAAGAGCGTAGGTTTTTTAGGTTGTTATAGGGTTTTATAAGGGTGGAGAGCATTGGTGTATTCTCAGGGTGATGAAGGGCTTTGTGGGCAATTGTAAGCTGATAGTATTGAATTAGGTGGGGTAACTCCAGCCACCCTAGTTTTAGGAGATTCAGGCAATGATGAGTTTTATATGGAGAGGCAGTGGCAAATCTGGCAATGTTGTATGCTGCTGTAAGAATATTGAGGTTATATTTTGAAAGATTAGTGTATATGGGGGAAGCATATAATAAGGTAGAGATTAAGTGGGTTCTAGCTATGGTAGTTCTAGCTTCAGGAGTTAAGAAAGATTTGATTCTGTAGAGAGAACCTAATTTTCTATTAGTTGCTTTTATGATAGAGTTAATATGAAAGTCAAATTTTAGTAGGTTGTCAATAGTAATACCCAAAAGTTTGGTTGTTTGGTCTGGAGAGATAAGGGTGCCATTGTTAGAAGTAAGTGTGAAGTTAATAGAGGGAGACAGCTGTGTGGGTGAAAAGAGGAGAAGTTTGGTTTCTTAGGGTTAAGGAGGAGACAGTGATTGGAGAACCATTTCTCTATAGTGGTAAAAGTTTTTTGGTAAGGGAGTGGAGGTCAGCTTGGTTTGTGGCAGAGCAAATAATGGTGGTGTCATCAGCATATTGAATACAAGTAGTTAGAGGGGTGGCAAGATACAGGTCATTAATAAAGATGGAAAATAGAAGAGGACCTAAGATGGAGCCCTGAGGGACCCCTATAGAGGTAGGGAGAAGTTCAGAAAGATGGTTGTCCCATAAAACAGCTTGTTTCCGATTATGAAGATAGGACGTAAACCAGTTTAAGGCAAAATTGTCAAGAGAGAGAGATTTTAAACGATGTAGGAGGAGTTGGTGATTGACCATGTCAAAGGCTTTTGACAGGTCTACAAAAAATGCTGACGAGAGAATATTGTTATTGCGTTTTTTGTTAATGGAGTCAATAAAGGATAATAAGGCTGTGGTGGTGCTATGGCATGGACGAAACCCGTGTTGGCAGTTAGCAAGGAGATTATTGGATAGGAGGTGATTAAGTAACTGTTTGTGGATGCATTTCTCCATTATTTTTGCAATAGAAGATAGCAGCGCTATAGGGCGGTAGTTGGAATACTCCAACGAATCACCCCCTTTGAAAAGAGGGATGATGTGAGAGATTTTCCAGAGTGAAGGTATAGTACTTTCTTTTAAGATCCTGTTAATTAGTATAGAGATAGGGTAGGCTATAGCTTTAGCTAAAACAAACCCTGTAACCCTAGTTACCTATACATTACTGAGAGAAATAGTCACAATTACCATATGGCCCATTGTCTCCCCATTTTGATAGGCTATCTCCAGATATCCTGCATCAACAGGTTGAGAGGTATGGCTGTAGCACAAAACAAACCAGACTGGAGTACAACAATCCATGGAATGGAGTCCCACATTTACTATAGAAGGTCATACTGGGCATACTCATACACTTACAGAATTGTCAGTAGGATCTAGGAATAAACAGGCCTTCCCCACCCAGTGCACTTCCCATTGCCCTACTTTAGCAGTCCTGAAGATGTCTGTCACTGTAAAAGTCCCATACATCAGGTCTCACCCCTATAAGCTCTGTGGTGCATATGATAACTGCGTAACACTATAGTATAAATAACTAGCTAGGTAGGAATTCTAATCTCAGTCCTGCAAATGTAAAAGTGTGTGTGTGTTGGGTCAATTCAAACCCACTACACTTCCCATTGCCCTACTTTAGCAGTCCTGCAGATAATAGTCACTTTAGAAATCTCTTTTGTCAGGCCCCAGCCCTATAAGCTCTGTGGCATGTGCGATAACTGCTTAACATCATCGTACAAATAACTAGTTAGGTAGGAGTTCTACTCCCAGTTCTGGAAAATGTGTATGTGTAAGCGTGCATATGTGAATTTTAAAGTATTTTGTGGCCTCTCTCACCCAGTACATCACCCATTGCCATATTTTACAATGGGCGGTGATGTTCCCCACCTTAGAAGTACCTTTGGACAACCTTCACCCTATAAGCTCCGTGGCGCGTGAGATAAATGTGTAACACTGTAGTAGCAATAAATAGATAGATTGGGGTTCTAATCTCAGTCATGGCAAGTGTGTGTGTGTGTGTGTGTGTGTGTGTGTGTGTGTGTGTGTGTGTGTGTGTGTACAAGAACAGTATCCTGTCTGTAGGGTGGGTGTTGTGTTTGTGTGAGAACCATATCCATTGGTAGTGGGTTTTGCTGCATTTTGCTGTTGCCCACACAGTACATGTCCCAGTGTCCACATTACAAGACCCACAGTTGTCATCACCTGTAGAAGGACCTGTAGACACTCTGCAGCCCTATAAGCATTGTGTCATGTGCAATAACTATGTGACAGTATGGAATAGATAACAAGATAGGCAGCCCATCTAATATCACTCCCCATTCAGGAATCATACACAAACACAGTAAGGTAGGCAGCAACCCCTACATCAATAGGTGGCCTGCAAACTGGCTCACAGATATAACCCACAATGTGAAAGCAGTGGACTCCATGCCAGACTGCTGAACAGTCATGAGTGGAGTCCTGCAGGTTGTTGACCTGGGTCTCCTCATGTTTGGGATCCACACATCTGAGGACCAGCCCGATACAAAGGTGGCCTGGCTGACAATGTTTGTAGATGACTACAAGGTAGGTGCTATTATTACCCCCCATGTGAGGTTGACATCTTTCACAAAGGCCTCTCCAAGATCTATGACTGTTGTCAGAACCCTGGTCATAGGCTCAATCCCAGATGATGTGCCACCATTCCCTTTGGGGTACAACATCCTTCCCATAAAGTAATACATTGATGGTAGTCCACTGAACACTGATGTTGGTATAATGGAATTGGGAACACAGGTTGACAGTAAGCTCTCTGTTGACCACCACAGTGCCACTGTCTTCCAAAGTCCTTTCATGTGTCATTTCTCCTAAGGGTGTTGAATCTGGGAAGTAAAAGGACAGTGTTTCCCTGTACTGTCCACTCAGCAGACCAATCAATGCGTACTATGGCCCATTTGCCATGCACCCCACTGGACACCAGCAACAACAGGAGAGGCTGCAAATGTACCTCACAAAGGGGATCGTAGGTACTATACACTTGCCCCATATGGACAGACTCCAACTGCAATGAATCTCTGTCTCATGTTGGCTACTTCGATGTAATCTCTGCCTGACATACATAACCATGTCTGACCCAACCCTGTCAAGAATACTACATCTAAAGAAACCAATCTATCCACACAATATGTTCCAGATACCTCAACTCCATCCTCACAATCAATAGGATAATGCTGGAGGGACAGGTTCACAACCCAGAGACTGGCCACGCTATGGAACAGATGTCACATACATGCCAAGCAGAGCACATCACTGGCCCTCTTCAAGAGAAATTAAGAGTAGTGGATGGGGAATAGAATATCCACCTTGGGGATCACTCCAGTGACTATACTCAGTAGACACACTGGGAAGTATCGTCAGGTGGAATGATGCCAGTGTAGTCCCATGGGCTAACCTTGTAAAGCCTCCATGGCCATTTGCCCATGAATACACACCCATAAATCTTTGAAATTATGGATCTTAGTACTGTCAAGTGTGTGTGTGTGTGTGTGTGTGTGTGTGTGTGTGTGTATGTGTGTGTGTGTGTGTGTGTGTGTGTGTGTGTGTGTGTGTGTGTGTGTGTGTGTGTGTGTGTGTGTGTGTGTGTGTGTGTGTGTGTGTGTGTGTGTGTGTGCATTAGTGTGTATAAAAGTGTTTGTGAGTGTGTAAACATGTGGATAAAAGTAGTTGGTGGCCTGTCTCACCCAGTACAACTACCATTGCCATACCTTACAAGTGCTGTAGATGTTATTCACTGTATAGGCACCTTGGGACACTCCACAACCTATAAGCTTTGTGGTGTGTGCGGTAAACGCATAACACTATAATACCAATAACTACACAGCTAGGGGTTCTAATATGAGTCTTGGCAAATGTGTGTGTTTGTGTGTGTGTGTGTGTGTGTGTGTGTGTGTGTGTGTGTGTGTGTGTGTGTGTGTGTGTGTGTGTGTGTAAGTATGTATATGTGTAGGTTACAGTATTTTGTGGACTCTCCCACCCAGTTCATCACACATTGTCATAATTTGAAGAAAAGTAAAACTGCAAGGAACCACCATGAAAAGTAAAGCAGGATTTAATAAAAAACGAGCGCTTTCACGCACACACAGGTGCGCTTCATCAGGTTACAATTCAACAAGAAGAACCATCCACTTATATACAGGCACTGATTTCAATTAGGCAAATCAATAAAACAATAATTATGCAATTAAGACCATTGCAATTTCAAGATTTAAAAGGGCAATGGTTTTTCAAACGCTCAAAAACGGTCAAACACATGAATGCATAATGATACAGTTTATGTGAATCTCATCACTAATAATAATTAAAAACACATTGCTAACACTCCTCTATGAATGACCTACTAGCTTGTGTAGTAGTTTTAATCAAAAAATATATACACACAGCAACCTAATATGGTAGAAACAGCGTGGTTAAAGCCATATATCTCACGCTGATGTATTGCTGGTTATAGGCCTATATATAAGATCCTGACATTTAGTATCAGAGGTACAAGATCCATGTTAACTAGTCCGACCATGAAACATAGCCAGTCTACTAGTACCATACTAACAATAAATGAATCCATCGTCATTCAGAGAATTGCAATATATATGCAGATATTTCTTTGATGCCTAATGCCATTAAATAAGTCAAATATACATTATCAAAATACAAATAACAAGAACATGAATAACAAATTAAAACAAAAACATAAAAATCATGTATATTAAAGTTTAAAATCATATCCTGTCTGGTTACCTATTCTTATTAAGCAGTAAATATTATGACTGATAAGTTCCCACCTATCTAAAAATACGTGTTAGTCCCACCGCTATGTAGATAAATACAAAATTCTATATAAGATGGGTAAAACACAGCCAGATACTCCTGGATTAATGGTTAGATCATAATTTATGCTAAACATGTTGATAATATCACAAAGAATGTATACATTTTTAACAGAGAAAAGCCTAAGTCATATATATGGGCTAAAATTAGGGCTGGTAAAACTAATATGAAAATATGGGCAAATAGTAAAACGTTCATATAGTAGATCCTTTAGGTAAAAAAGATTATTCAATGGTCTTAAATTATACAAGTCATCAATGTCAAGACTAGTTGGACAAATGTGCAACAGGATAATACTAGATGGATCCTAGGAGAGCAGGGCGAATACTAACTGTTGAGTTGAGTCCTGGTTCAATATGGGCCCTTAACCTCAAAATCCATCTGAGTTCAAACAACTCTAGGGTGCCTATAAGGTCCCCTTCTCTTCTATTGGGATTCACAACCTGCAAAACCAGAAAGCTAAAGCTGTGTTGATGTCTATCATTACAATGCATGGCTAAAGCATTTGCAAGGTTGTTCTTCCTAATATCGTATATATGGTTGTAGACACAATCCTTAAGTCTACGTGATGTCATCCCTACGTAATATGCATCACATAGGTTGCACATAGCCAAGTATATTACATTTTGTGTGTCGCACGTAGCATAAAAAGTAGGTTTAAAATTCAAATTAATACCCAGGATCTCAAATTTTTGAGTAGTAGTAATGTACTTACACAAAGAACATCTTCTACATGGGTAAGTACCTGTTTTATAATTTGCTCTTATATCAACAGGATGTATATCCAGCCTCTCTTTACAAAGCAGCCTCTTTATATTTAGGCAATTACTAAATCTAAATGTGGGTTCCTTCCCAACTAACTGTATCAAGGACGAATCCAGGAGCAAAATCTTCCAGTTTCCTTTGATAATCTTGATTAGATGTTCAACATCATTAGTGTATTTAATTCCATATATCAGACCCTTCCTGTTCCCTCTTATATGGTGAGTATAACCTTCCCTTCGAATGTCTGTTGATGTTTCTAATAAAGTATTCGTTATCCTGTTTACAAAGTCAAGATGATAACCTCTATCTACAAAATATTCAGTTTGAGATTTTATCAATGCCATAGCATCCTTCCTATTGCTACAAAGTCTGAGTATTCTGGTCATTTGTCCTTTCACAATGTTGCGAAAAATGTAGCGTGGATGTAAACTATCATAGTGTAGAATACTATTTTTCCAACATGACTTTTTATATAGAGTAGTGGATAAGCTATTATTTACCTCTTTAGTAATAGTAATATCCAGAAAATTGACACTGGTAGTGGAACATTCATATGTGAAGCTAAAGAATGAAGTCGTAGAATTCATATAGCATATGAATTCATGTAGATCGTCTATACTACCATTCCAGAACAATAAGACATCGTCTACAAACCGCCTATATAAAATGATGTGCTTAAACCTGGAATCACTAAATATAAAGTCTTTCTCCCATTGATGGACAACTAAATTGGCATATGCATTAGCACAGGGAGTGCCCATAGCCACTCCCCATGTTTGTGCATATATCTTATTGCCAAACAGGAATATATTGTTATTCAAGACCAGATCAAGTAGGCAGCAAATTGTCATTTGTTCATTACTATCAATGGTGCCAAATTCAACAAGATGAGATCTTATAGCATCGAGACCATAGTCATTAGGAATACTAGTGAATAGGCTTTTGATGTCCAGTGTGACCATTAAGGTGTCTTTATTTATGTTATTTCTTATCAAATCATTCTTAAGATCATTCAAAAGGTCATAGGTATTTTTTAAGATGGTAGGAACAGTATTTACTAAGACGCCTAGCTTAGACTGTACGTATAGTGATGCATTTTCCGTAACCCAGTGTTCACCAGATACTATTGGGCGTAATGGAGGAGGATCTTCATTTTTATGTAACTTGGGCAATCCCTTAATTAAGGGAATCAGGGGGGAATCTATGATTAAAAAATCATACAAGGTTTTATCTATTGATCTGGTCATAAGCATGTCATATATTGTATCATGTACATAGCTAACAATCGATGTTATTTTAGATTTATCTATTTCCTTATAGGCCTTGTCATTGCTAAGCATATTGTACATTAATTCTTGATATAGACAAGTATCTAGCGCAACGATCCCCCTCCCTTATCAGCTGGTTTAAAAACTATATCCATATCATTTAAAAGATTGTCAATGAGCATTTTTGTGAATGGTTTAGGTTCACAAAAATACCATTATGTTTCCCCTCTTTAAAGTATGAATAAAAATCACACTCACATGCACGCATAAAGCATTCAACAAAATGCGGTAAAGGAGGTACAAAACAGCTCTTCCTCTTACATAATCGAGTATTGTAGCTAAAGTCAGAATTATCAGTTAGATTATCCTTGAATAGTACCTTTAAGGACAATTTTCTTGCAAACAGGCGCAACGCTATAAGTGTATCAGATAGCGTACTTCCCTTAGAGGGAATGAACGATAGGCCTTTGTTCAAAATGAACTGTTCATTAGTGGAAAAAGTCCTGGAGGTTAAATTAAAGAACAAACAGTTCAATTCCTTGTTTTCCTTCTCGGTTCTTGCATTTCCCCTGACATCTTTCTTTTTACTCTTCCCCGACTGGTTGAGCACGTACGTACTGCGCTCTTGTAAGGAAGGGGGAAGTTTAAAGACATAGGTACTGCAAAAATATTACTTGAATTATTGGCTTTAGGTCTCGCACCCAGGTTATCAGCACATATGTGTGTGTTTGTGTGTGTGTGTGTGTGTGTGTGTGTGTGTGTGTGTGTGTGTGTGTGTGTGTGTGTGTGTGTGTGTAAGTATGTATATGTGTAGGTTACAGTATTTTGTGGACTCTCCCACCCAGTTCATCACACATTGTCATAATTTGCATGGCTTAGTGATGTCCCTCACCTTAGAAGTACCTTTGGAGAAGGGTCACTCCATAACCTCCATGGCACATGCGCTAAATGCATAACAATGTACTACTAATAAATACATAGGTAGGGGGTTCTAATCTCAGTCCTGGCAAATGTGTGTGAGAGAAGAGTATTGTGTGTGTGTGTTTGTGTGAGAACGACATCCATTGGATAGGCATGGTTTCATATTTTATGCCATGGTACTCACAGCACACATTCCTAGGTCTACTTTATAGGGTCTGCTGTTCACATCAACTGTAGCGGTATCTGTAGACACTCTTTAGCCCTATAAGCCCTGTTCAACAGTATGGAATAGTATGGCATGAATAACAACATAGGTTGGTCTGCTAATGTCAGTACTGGCAAGTGTGTGTGTGTGTGTGTGTGTGTGTGTGTGTGTGTGTGTGTGTGTGTGTGTGTGTGTGTGTGTGTGTGTGTGCATTGGTGTGTATAGCAGTGGTTGTGAGTGTGTAGACTTATATGAGACACTATTATGAGTACGGCCTTGTGATGTTTTTTACCTTACAGGTACATTGTAACACTCATCATAGTAGTAGTCCTGTGCCACCTGCAGTAACCTAATAATAGTGTGGTTCCACAACTTGATGGGTAGGGGTTCCAAACACAACACTGGCAACTGTGATCCTGTGTGTGTGTGTGTGTGTGCGTGTGTGTGTGTGTGTGTGTGTGTGTGTGTGTGTGTGTGTGTGTGTGTGTGTGTGTGTGTGTGTGTGTGTGAACAGTATTCTCTGTGTGTTTGGTCAACACAATATCCTCTGGAGTTGAGAGCATTAACAATCTGAGGTGTGTTCCATCCACCACACTTACCACTGTCCACTATATTAGTGCTGATGTCAACCACCATAGACTGAGATACAACCCCTCAGCCCTATAAGCTGTGAGGCACATACAAGAACTGTTACACAGACCTGAGAAATGTGTGCAGATACAGCTGTACCTCGACAATGACATGGTCAATGTGTTACAACACTGCCATACCCCTCATTGGTGATGTCTGCAGGGCCACATCCTGCTGACACACAGACACCTGGAACACAAACAGAATACATGTGAGAACACATTTGCTTAGAGTTACTAACACCAATAATGTATCATGGCTGAAAAGGTACACACACACTCTGATGTGTACCCATTACAAATGCCAAATGACAGCACCTTAGACAGCATTAAATAGCTACACTCTACTAAAGTCACCATGTGCATCAAACCCATATTAGCATGTCACTGCATCAATGGTATAGATAGCATGGATGTGGCACAGGTATCATCATAAGCACAGGATGTTGTGTGGGTTTGCCAGAAGCCTAGGCTGGGCCATACAGTTGGCATCATGTGTGTGTGTTTTGGGGTGTTCATTAAATGGGCTGTGCAGGGGTGGTGTGTGTGTGTGTGTGTGTGTGTGTGTGTGTGTGTGTGTGTGTGTGTGTGTGTGTGTGTGTGCATGTGTGTAGGTGACTTGTCTGATGGTGATTGTGTTTCTATGCACACAGTCACGCCATGTGAACGCCCTACACAAGGGTATTTTTAGATAGCTGTGGGATGTACATGGCAGGGTGTACAGTTCACTATCTCTGGCCTTGGATACAGGAACTGGGTCTGCCAAGGTTATCACTGGCACCACCAGGGGTGAGTCCATATGTAGTACTACTCCCTGATGGTGACTGCTGCATGCTGGATCCTCGTCCCTGTTGGGACTGGCCAGGATCATGTGCCCATGGCCTGCTGCATCATGGCATGGACAGCACACCCCCTTCAGTAGTGCTGATGGTACTGCCAGTATGGGAACGTGATGGTGCATGGCCATGTACACCTTCAGCTGATTGTGGTGCTGCCCTACATCCATGTGGCTGCTGGCCATCATCCGTCAAATGCTCAAGCACAGATATTCCATGGTCAAGGAGTGCCAAGGTCTCCCCCCACCATCTATCCATGACCTCAGTACACTCATGGATGGTGGTAGTGAGTTCATGAATATCGTCACAGACAGCAGGGAAGTGCTCATCCATGACCCTGCTTATATGTCTGGTATTGTGTTCATTATGTGCCTGTGCCCCCATGATGGCCCAAAAACATGTGTCTGGTGACTGCTGCTGTGGAACTTGCAACAGGGGTATGATGGGCTGCAATCCTCCGCTGAGCACCCCTGCTCATCTGCCTGTGTGGGACCTCACCAGCACTCTGGCTATGGCTATTGCCTGCACCTTCACTTGCCATAGTCACCAGAGTAGCCTGTTCCATGCCACCACCCACCAACCAGGGGTGGCTCATGCTATTGGGCTTCAGGACAGCAGCACCCCCAGCTGTAAAAAATAAAATAAAATAAAAGTAAACATGAAAAATAAAAGTAAAAAAAAAAAGAAGGAAAACAAACACGAGTCCCGGAACTTCTCGCACATGTACACTTGCAGCATTCCTGATATCCGGACTGGTTCACCAGCACTCTGAAGCATGCACAGAATCCGGACTGCTGGTGAGACAGTCTGAATTAGGCAGGCAGCATTCAATACCAGAGATCCCAGAAATCTATGCATTTACAACTGCATAGACTGGAAGGGATTTGGACTGCAAATTCTGGGTAGCAGCTTGCTCTTGTGGGTTTTATACTGCAGGAATGGACAAATGAGAAGGTCTTTGCAGTGGGTTTTGAACTTGCTTGACAGCAATGGAGCTGGGCTCAGGTAGGGTATGTGTCTGTGTGTGTTAAATATACCTTTGGCTAGGGAGAACTCAGGAAATGTACCTGATGACTAGACTCAAACCATGTACCTTGGGAGCAGGTAGCAAAAGCTTGAATTGCCTACCCACTACCACTTGTGAAATTTTTGCCTCACATTTTTGTTCTTGTGAAATTTGTGGTTTTCTGGATTTTTAATTCACTAAATAATGACAGGCATTTGAAAGTCAGACTTCATATTCTTCAGGAAGTAAATGGCAACACAAAACCTTTTATTCTAGCAATTTTATGTTTATAAGATCAGTATTTGAAATGTGTCCCTATTTTTGGGGCTATATTCCCCCATTATTGTCTTTGTCCAGTTTTTTCTGCTAAGAGGTTGAGAGCTATGGACTGAGAACCAAATTCACTGAATACATTTGGGAGCTGTATTCCCCCCTTATTGGCTTTGTCTAGGTGTTCTGTGAGCTGTGGAGAGAACTGAATTCACTAAATGATAGCCATTTAAGTTTCAGTATACATGTCTTTCAAGAAACAGCTGATATGGCATAGTGGTATGTTGCTCTGACTGTAGTGCATAGGGTTCAGGGTTCAAGACTTGGCAGTGAAATGCATGGTGATAACACAGCATTTTATTCTAGCAACTTTCCAAGATGATACAAGCAATGTTTAAAATGTGTCCCTAGGTTTTGGGCTTCTGTTCCCACCCCAGGCAAATTTTGGCTTTTTCCAGATTTCTTGTGCTTCAAAGTTGAGGGATACAGTTCAGTGTCGAGTGGGTTTTCCAAGGAGCTGAAAGCTTAAAGAGAAGTTTAATTCTGCTTATACTGAGCCTGCTTGTACTGTTAATAGCACAGCAGGTAGTGTACTTGCTTTTGATGCAGAAGGCTGTGGGTTCTACTGCCACAGTATATAGATGCATTGCTGATACTGTACTGTGTTGTACTTTTAAAGGGGGTGGATGCTGCAGTCCTGAGATGGTCCTCTTTGGTGGAGATGTCTAGTAATCATGAACATGTTATCAGTTTGCCATCCATTCCCTATTGCAATATTACTAGCTTATTTTTTTAATGTAACATAAGCAATTTATTCCATAATGGCAACAGTCACTTTATTTATAGATGAAACAATGAAATATAAAGTTGTTTGCTAGCAGCATCCTCTTCATTAGTTACAAATCTCTTTAATGTGGAATTATTTAGATGACTTTTACTTCTGCAGAGATTGTGCATATTTACTGATAGTGGTGGATTGTAGAAGTTTGAGTAGACTTTTATGATGGAAATGTTCTGAACTGGGCAGTTTTCTCATTATTGGTGCATGCATGTTGTTTCATTGTTTACTGGAAATATGTTCAAAACAATACATTTAAAATGCCCTCTAAAAGCTGTACTGTATCGTACAAGGAATATAATTTAATACAATCAGGAAGGTGTATCAAAGAACACATGTATGTTTCCTGTGCAAGGAGCCTATGATTTGAAAACAGCCCAAAGTTAATCTTTATCTGCTACTGGACAGATGTATTTTCTTTGAATGTGGGTTTCAATGTTCTTTCAATGAATGTGAGTTTCAAGTGCAGAGAAGTTTTAATGCTAAGTCTATTTTTATTGTGAGACTGCATTGCTTTGTTTAGCAGATGTCTATTAGTGTTTGTGCTATAAAATGTAAAATAAAACTTTTAAATGAAATCCTAATCATCGTAGAAGTAAAGCAGTATGCACATTACAGTGTTTATGGCAAATGGGGTGAAATAGCCAAGTAATGGGACATTGGAATAGCTGCAGGGGGGGGGGCATTTGACCATGATTTTGTGAGGGGGGAAGGGCAGCAAACTCAGATAGCCCAGGCTGAACTATACCTCTCAACTGTCCAGATTTGTGCAGAATGAATAGATTTTTGTTTCTTATTTTTGGTTTGCTCCTCATAAAATTTGTGGTTTTCTGGAAAATCATTTAGGAATGAAGTCACTAAATAATAACAGACACTGAGTTTCAGACTTCAGACTCTTCAGAAAAATGCATGCTAAAGTAAGAATTGTTGTTCTGTCAACTAAGTATATACAAGAGCAATTTTTAGTACTGTTTGTATGTTTCCCCAACATATTTGGCCTTGTCCAGATTTCCTGCTTTAAGAGGATGAGAGGTACATGCAAATAAATCACTATAGAATTAGATATATCCAAACCTCTCAACTGTCCCCAGTTTTGGCTCAAAATGTTGCTCTCCCCCTAATAATCCCTCCACAAAATGGCAAATTTGGAAGAAAATGTGGAGGGTTTAAATTAATAAATAACTGTAATGATCACAGTTATAGATTACTTTTAATTTCAGAAATGCATGTAGATTCTCTTATTTTGTCAGCTGCTCAAGTTAACAGTACTAATATTCAAAAAGTGTCCCTTCTTTGACAGGTTCTCAGCTGTATTGTGTGGCTATTTTATATTTTGCATCACATTGTTGTTCCGTTTTTCATAAAATTGTGTTTTTCTGGCAAATTAGTGGCAAATCATTAAAGAATGAAGTTAGAAAATAATAAGAGACATTTGAGTTTCAGATTCCATACCCTTTAGAAAATTCATACTAATGCAAGACCTACTATTCTATTATCTTTCTAAGTTTATAAGAGCAATATTTAAACATTTTCCTTATTTTTGGGCCTTTGTCCCACTTCTGTTTATGGCTTTGTCCAGGGTTTTGCTCTGAGGCTGAGAGGTATGACAAATGTGTCAGGGCCATCACCGTCAGCCAGAGACATTTCAAATTGTGACATACTTGTTGCACCCCACTCCCCCACGTAGTGACTCTGGATGTGTCTAAGAAAGGCAAGGAGCTGTTATGCAGTGTAAGTGTGCATAGTATCCCCCCCCCATCCAAGGTAGACACAAGTACTACAGTGGCTTTTCATCTATCCTTGATTTTTGCAGAATGTTCTGGTTTTCTGTCATATTTTATACTGTTGATTTATGCTTCTTATTCAGAAAATGCATGTTATTGCAGTGGCTGTTGCTCTGTGTTTAAGTAGTAATGATTTAATGACCATCAGGTAATCTTGTCTGAGACTGTACGATGCAAGTAAGCTTTAATAAGCATACTGTTAAAGAATTATCAAGAATGAAAGCCTTTTTGTTGTTGCCATGCAGAGAATATTTACATAACTAGATAGCGCATAAGCCATAGGTATTGAAATGCATATGACAGTATTTGTAATAAAGGACAGGATTACAGTATTTTCAGAAGCTAATTATTTTTTGGAGATGTGCAGTCATCTTTGCAGGCTATACCAGAAAACTAAACCGAATGCCAATCTATCATGTGTGGTCCATAACCTGTGCAGTAATCCTTTAAGCAATTTATCTTGAGCTTGTTTCTTGTTTGCTGTACATTTTTTACTTTGAGCATTTTTTCCCCATGAAACAAGTAGATAGTTGTCAGGCAGCAGGTCTTTTTTTGGATAAGAAACACTTTTACAAGTGGTGGTATTGCTTCTTTCAGCATGTTACTTGGTACTTTTATGAAGCTGAATATAAATTATAATTAGAACTGCAGTGCAAGGAGAAGTGGTTTGAGTTAAATTCTGTTTGTTTTTTTATACTTGGCTTTGACTGGCATTCCAGTATTGTATTTAAAAAATAATTTATTTTTTCGTGCCTCACAACCTTTTTGTTTCCATCTAGATAGTAAGTATCTAGTATTAAGTATTAGATATTAAGTAAGCTGTCATGTAGTCAGTGCATTGAAATATTTTTTTTCTTCTATAATTCATTTTGTCTTGATTGGACTCTCATAATGACAGTTTGGCAGTGGCACCAAGGCAGTGTATTTAATTAAAGTCCCAGTTTTTGTGGTTTTTGGCATGGCTCCACCCCTTTCTAGTTGACCACATCCCTCCCCATTGGCCCCACCTATTCAGCTGTCTTCTGCAGCCCCCCCTTTAGATTTGAAGTTACCAGCTGCCACTGCCACCAACTGTCCATTATCTGTGGCCACTGGTGACAGGGTATGTGTGGGCATTGTGATTGTGTGCGGAATGGAGTTGACAATAGTGGGATGCCAACTGATGGTACAGATTCAGCACCTGACAACCCCACCTGCACCTCAATATGAGTATCATCATGATCAGAGTCTGCAGAGACACTGACATCAGTATCAGAGCAGGAGGGACCGCAGCCACCATGTCCACCTGTGAGGGAGAAACAGCATATGTAAATTAATACCGGCACTATAAGGTTTGCTGGTATACACACACACACACACACACACACACACACACACACACACACACACACACACACACACACACACACACACACACACATACAGGTGAGGTGCCTCAAAGGCATTACACAGACCTCACATCAGCTGACTGGGGGCATTCATGACTCACAGTCAGACAATAACATACGCACTCTGGACAGACCCTCAGCATCATGCAGTGCAGCCCTTTCCAATTACCGTTACTACTAATATACACCTCTGGGATACAAGTGGTGTTAGTAGGTGATGGCCCTTCACCTAGCACACACTGCACCCATGTAAATTATTGCTGTTCATCTGTATAGCATTGTGACAACTCCTACAGAACATATCTCCCAACTGTACAGGGTTAAGCTGAATGTCTACATGTGTGGCTCATATGTTTGGCCTGTTCCTCATAACTTGTGTGCTTGTCTGATACATTACTGGATTGCCCTGTGGATTTGTGCCAGTAATTAGTGTCCTAATTTGAGGTGCAGGCTGCATAACCTGCAGTACATGTATGTTAAAACTAAGCTGGTTACTCAAACAACTTCCCAAGCTTACAGTGGATATAGTAACTGTACACACACCTGTTAACATGCTAGGCTTTTGTGATGTATCACATGAGATCTCAGAAATCAGGTTATAACATTGCCATAATTTTGTATGACATATTACTTGTGCAAACAAACTGAAGAAAATGCACATCAGTTACAGGTAACATATGGTAAATTAAATAGGTACAATAGGCCAGTGCATGAAGTGCACACCCTTAAAGTAATACTCTGTTAAAGCACCTTTTGATTAAATCACAGCATGCAGTCTTCTTGGGAAGGTGTCTATCAGCATGGCACATGTTGACTTGCCAGTGCTTGCACACTCTCCCTTGAAAAACACCTCCAACTATGTCAGATTGCAAGGGCATCCCATGTGCACTGCCCTCTTCAGGTCCCCCTGCATATATCGTATTGTACATAGGTGTGGGATCTGACTCGGCCAGTGCAGAATGCTGCATGTGTTCTGGTGAAGCCATCCTTTGGTTGATTTGGATGTATGGTTTGGGCCATTGCTGTGTGGAAAGGTGGAATTCCTCACCATCCACAGCTATGTGGCAGACACCAGAAGGATTGGAGCCACAAGAGACCAGTGTTTGGAAATGTTCATAATCCCCTCTAACTTGGCTACAGCCCCAGTTCCAGCTTGTGAATGGTAACCCCAAAGCAGGACACTGCCATCACCATGCTTCATCATGGGAGTGGTGGTGTTGTGGTAATGTGCAGTGGTGTTATTGTGCCAAACACACCTGTCAGAATTGTGCCTAAAGAGTTCAACCGTGGTCCCATATTGCCATAACACATGTTCTCACTTGCTTTTTGGAGACCTGATGTATTGTTTTCAGACCTTCACTAGGCCTGGATATTGTTTGGTGTGAGGAACTTCTGCCATCTTCCAAACCTACCCTATAGGCAGGACATATGGAGACCATGGAAGATTGTTGTGACGTAGTACACAGCCACACAGCCAGTACTTGCCAGAGATTCCTGCTACTCCTTCACTGTTGCTGTAGGGCTCCTGGCAGCTTCCTTAGCCAGTTCTGGTCTTGTATTCCAATATACTTTAGTGGGTTGTCCACTCCTTCACAATGTTACTGTAGCGCCTTATTTCACCACCTTTTGATGACTGTCTGCACTGTGTTCTTTGGTATGTGCAATGCTGTGGAAATGTTTTGGCACCCTTCTCCAGGCTGATACATCTGAAACATGTGGTTCCTTAGCAGCTTCGTCAGCTCTATGTGAACCATGGGTGTTGCTGTAGCAGGCAACTGAGTATATGTTAGGATAATCCTGGTAGGAGAACTGACTGTTATTTGCTGTTAATCAAAGAGTCTCTGTAATTGATGGCAGGTGTGTACCCCGTAATATGTACTGGTGTAGTTATATAGAAAGCTGCCTCAACACAGTTTTAGCTTCAGCCTGTGCACACATATGCATCTAGGTTATTGTACTATTGTTATGTGTCATTATTGTTCCCCTAACAGATTTGTTTGCTTTACAATCAAATTATTTATTTATTTACATTTGTTGACCAGGAGTGTCCGACTGGACGTAGGTCCATTTTCAGCAAAGGCCCAGGGAGAAAAGCTCCACAGTTAAAATATACAGACAGTACTTACATTGGATTTACATAGCATTAACAATTTGATTAAAATAGCAATTAACAATTACAAACATAGTTACAGATGAAGAACATAGTACATCAGTAGACAACTAGAATCGTTATCTGCGAAGTACATAACAAACATTAACAATTGTTACAATAATAAGTTCTTGCTGTATGATAAGTAGTAGGCTTATGAACATCCGAGCTTGCTATAATTAAGGCAATTAGTGGGGTGGAAAGAAAGGTAGTGGGTGGATGATATTAGAGTGGGAGTTGCAAGGGCATAGCCAGCATGTTTTTAGGTGCGCTTTTAGTAAAGTTTTGAAGTGGGTGCCTGATGGTATGGAGGTAAATGTGGGTGGGAGGGAGTTCCATAATTTGGCTATGGCGCAAGAGAATAGTGCTTAACCAGCAGAGTTATTAGCTTTAGTGATCTGCAAGTGATTTTTGTTGCTGGTTCTTAGTGATCTGGTGGTGCGATAGGGTTGGAGTAGATTCTGGAGGGATGGGACATTTAGTGGATGGTTTACTAGTTTGTGGGCGAGTGTGAGTTGATACCATTGAAGGAGGTGAGGGAGTTCAAGCCAGCCCAGTTCAGCAAGTGAGAGACAGTGGTGACTACAGTAGGATGCCCCTGTGGCGAATTTGGTGATTTTGTTGTAGCAGGTCTCTAGCTTGTTTAGATCGCATTGCCTTAGGTTGGTATATATTGGAGGCATAAAGTAGGGTGGAGTTAAGGTGGGAATTTGCTACTGAAATCTTTGCTGCTTTGGTGAGAAGTTGCTTATTTCTATATGGCGCTCCTAGTTTTTTGTGGACTTTTTTTATGGTCATGGATATGTGAATGTCAAATTTTAGTTTATTGTCTGTTTCCACTCCTAGCAATTTGGTGTGCTCTGTTGTATGTATAGTGGTGTTGTCTTTTGCTGTGATGTTAAATTGAGAGTTGTTTTCAGTATGTTTGGTGGGTTGGAAGATGAGTAGTTTAGTTTTGTTTGGGTTGAGTATTAGCTGGGCATCGGATAACGAAGTTTCAACAGAGAAAAAGGCTTCCTGTGTGACTTTTTGCAGTTTGGGTAGGGACTGGGCTGAGCAGATGATGGTTGAGTCATCTGCATATTGTATGAGTGTGCCATGTTTGGTGGCAGAGGCTAGATTATTGGTGAAAATAGGGAATTGTAGGGGTCCAAGGATGGATCCTTGGGGAACCCTATAGAGACAGGTAGTTGGGGAGATATGTCATTTTGCCATACAATGGATTGTTGGCGGTCAGATAGGTAACTCTGAAACCAGTTAGTGACTGACTGAGAGAAGGATAGGTTATTAAGGACAGAGATAAGTTGTTTGTGTGGGACCATGTCGAATGCTTTAGATAGGTCTAGGAAAGTAGCAGAGGAGAGATAGACATTGTTTTTATGCTGAAGGATAATGTTAGTAAAGGAGAGTAAGGCAGTGGTGGTGCTATGGTTTGGTCAGAAACCATGCTGAGTATTGGAAAGGAGGTTGTTAGTAAGGAGGTTGTTTGAGACCTGAGAGTGAATGCATCTGTCTAGTATTTTGGAGAGTGGAGAGAGAATAGCTATGGGGTGGTAACTGGTTAGTTCTGTGGAGAGGCTGCCTTTGTGGAGGGGGAATTATATGTGATACTTTCCATAGTGTGGGAACATAACTTTCTGACAGAGATCGGCTAATCAAGATGGATACTGGAATACTGGATACCCCAGAATTGTACAGGTTATAAGTCACCGGAAAGGTTGGCAGTATTTTGAACTTGTCTATTGTGCTCTCATTTTTGTATATCACAAATACTTGGCATTCTAACAGGTGTGTACACCATTTATATCCACAGTTTATACAATATGACCCTAGTTTTTGGCCTTTGTCTCCCCATTTGGTCAGTCTTTGTCCAGATGTCCTACAATGATAGGTTGTGAGGTATGCTACAGATATGTGACATCTCCTGCAAATAGGACCCTGTGGTGACCACTGTGATGCAATGCAGTAAACACCATGACAAGTGAACATGCAGATATTGCCAAATGGCTGAGTGTAACAGTTGTGAGTATGGTCACATGTATTAACTGTAGCATGCCTGGGGTACTGGTAAGCCACAATAGAAAAATCCCATACTTACTGGCATCAGGCTGCTATCCCATGTGCAGACCAGAGGGACCTATGTAGTTGTGAGGGAGAGGTATTGTTAGCAGATTCACATTAGGCATTGGTACAAGATGAACACTACATTTCTGCACAGGTACAGTACACACTATGATATTACACAATCTGCTCTCCTTCACCATAGATGTGCACTTGTAGGCATTACTAAACCCCATCCACTAATCCATTTTGTACTGACATATGCATCTAGAGACTCTATAGAAGACAGTTTAAATGCTACCTCATTACATTGATGTACACTTTGGCCTTACCTGGATGCTCCTCACCTGTTGCCTGAGTGCCTCCCACCTCCACAACTGCTGTTTCCCATGTTTGAGTTTGTGTGAGGGTTACCCCAAGGTTGGCAAGGAGCTCCTCTGTCACTGTAAGTGGGGCCTGTGTGACTGGACCCCCAGTGGTCGCAGTACAGTCCATTGCTACAGCAGCAGCCCTTTGCTGGGCATGACATATCAGGTCAGTTGCTCTATGCCTGACCTTATCATACGTGCATCCATGGTGGCCCGAGATGTTCACTCTGTGGATGATCTCATCCCAGTCTGCTCCCACAGATTTTGCCGGCTATGGCCAGAAACGATAGTATAGTTTAAGATTACAACTTCTGTGATGGCTGCTGTCTCCGCACTGGTGAAAGGTGGTTTCCGCTGAATGGCACCTGGAAGACATAAACAGAGAAACAAATCACAGGACCTCAGACATTGCCCAGAGTTCTTTACAGAGCCAGCACATGAATATGGACTATCATTAGTCACCACTTACAAACACATCATATCCCTGTACCTGGCAGCACTGTATGAACATGCATTGTCCACCTGGTCCTGATGTGTCATGTTCCCCCCAATTAGTGCCAGTACAGTGCATAAAGCACCATTCATCATTCATGTTTGTGTAGAGGGATGACAGTGGCCATGTTCCTTGCAGATGGTATGTCAGTGGTGCTCCGGCTTTAATTGCATACAGTGTGTAATGGAGCTGGAAGCATATGCCTAGGTTAATGTAGGATGCAGACAGGGATGTTATCAGGCTCAAGGGGACTTGCTTTTGTTAACTTTGATTAAGCAGTTTGCACCTGATCCATAATGATGAGGGGAGTGGTGCATGTGCATATTCACCTATACTGACTGTGAGCCGGGGGGGGAGGTGATGTATGCCCTAAACCTGTTTGCAGCAGGTTGGCTGTAGCTATGGTGTGTATGTATGTGCTATGATTGATCACCATTACAGGGTGGGTTGGGTTGTTGCCTCTGAGACTGCAAACATATGTGGAGATATCCTTGTGATCACCCTTAGTGGATGGTCCAATTTGTACTCATAGTTAGCCTTACAGTAATCCACCTGTGACCTACTATGCTCATTCAGACAAAGGGTGACATGCTTCCCAGTTGGTGCCTGCTCCTAATTTGCCCTGTACAGCCAATATAGCATCACATTATGTGCTTTGTGCATTGCTGCTGTCCAGCAAAGGGGTTTACTCTACTTTGGTGGAGACAGGTTTTACAAGTGAGGTATTGCTTTGGCCATACAGCTATGTGGGTGGTCATATATCTGTTTGTAGCAGGCATGGACACAGGGTCAGAACACAGTTGGCCACCTCTACAATTTCAATGGGATACTCATGCTTATTATACTACCCATGTATGTGTCAGGGCAATGACACCACCAGTAGCTGTAGAGGTGTAACTCTGTTGGATGCACAGAAACTAAGGTTACACTAGTGTACAACATGTACAGCTAATTTACCTGACATTTTGCATCCCATGTCAGTTGTGAGACAGCCAGGTACACCTACCCATACATAGATATGCACAGGTAATACCTGTTATACATTTCTGTTCTATGTCAGTATGACACACTGTAATTACAGTCTTGCTGCTCATTTAGCCATGTCAACCTGTTAGGGCAGGACATCTGGAGGACACCGCACATACATGGTGCTATGGGCCACAATTAGTGACACTTTCTTCATATTGCTGTAACACACATATGTAATTTGATAGTGCAGTAGCCTTTGCATTCACAGACATACCCTGGAGGATGTCTGATGCTCATATTGCAGGCAGGGAAGAGAAAGGCTAAGGGTGTGGTAGTGAGGGTAGGAACTGTTAATGTTGTGAGCATGACTTATATGGGGACAGACCTAGCTGATATGCTGGACAGAGGAACGGTGGATATATTGTGTGTGCCAGAGACCAGATGGAAGGGATGTACAGCTGTGTGTATCAGAGTCAGGTACAAATAGTTCTATCATGATGTGTATGGGAGGGGAACTGGTGTAGGGGTTAAGCTGAAGGAACATTATGCCAAGAATGTTTGTGGAGGTGATAAGTGTGTCGGGTAGAGTGATGTTTAGCAGGCTGGGAATTGATGGGTTAATGATGACACTTGTTAGTGTGTATGCTTCACTAATTGTGTGTGTGATGGATGAGACAAATGTACTTTGGTGTGGTTGGATGACGTGGTGATGAGTGTAACCAAGGGTGAGAGAGTGGTGATTGGAGCAGATTTCAATGGCCATGTTGGTGAAGAGAACAGAGGGGGTGCAGAAGTGATGGGTAGGTATGGTGTTAAGCAAAGGAATGCAGAAGGTGAGATGGTGGTGGAGTTACCAGCAGAGGTTGGACATGGCTGTGATGAATACATAGTTTTACAAGACCGAGGGGCATAGGGTGACATACAAGAGTGGAGGAAGATGCACATAGGTGGATTATCTCCTATGCAGGTGGGCATGTTTGAAGGGGATTGGTAACTGTAAAGTGGTGACAGGGGAAAGTGTAGTTAGGCAGCATGGAATATTGGTCTGTGGGATGACAGTGATCAAGAAGAGGAGGAGGAGTGTGAGGGCAGCACCACAGATCAAATGGTGGATACTGAGAAAGGGTGATTGTGAGGCTGAGTTCAGGGAAGAGTTAAGACAGGCAGTGGGTGGCAGTGAAGACTTAGCAAATATCTGGATAACTATATCTGAGCTTGTAAGGAAGATGAGTAGAATGGGGCTTGGTGTGACATCTGCACAGAGGAAGGAGGACAAGGAGACCTGGTGGTGGCATGAGGAAGTACAGAGGAGTATTCAGAGAAAGTGGTTGGCCAAGGAGAAGTGGGAGTGTCAGAGAGATGAAGAAAGTAGACAGGTGTATAGGGAGATGGGGTGCATGGCAAAGACAGTGGTGGCAATGGCTGAGGATGGGCATCTGAAGGGTTGTATGTAAGGTTGGACATTAAGGATGGAGAATAGAACCTGTACCAATTGGCTAGACAGAGGCATGTAGCTAGGAAGGATGTGCAGCAAATAAGGCTGATAACGGATAATGGTGGAGGTGTACTCACAAGTGAGGAGAGTGTGTCGAGCAGGTGGAAACAGTACTTTGATGGGCTGTTGAATGAAGAGAATGAGAGAAAGAGAAGCTTGGATGATGTTGGTATGGTTAATCAGGATGTGCAACAGATTATCAAGGGAGAAATAAGGATAGCTATGAAGAGGTTTAAGAATGTAAAGGCTATTGGTCCAGATGACATGCCTGTGGAAGCATGGAGGTGTTTAGGACAAATGGCAGTGGTCTTTTTAACTGGATTGCTTACTGTAATCTTGGAAAGTGAGAGAATGCATGAGGAATGGATAAAATGTGTTTGAGTATTGATTATGAAAATAAGGGTGGTGTGAAGAGCTGTAGTAACTGCAGAAGGATAACATTGATCAGTCACAGCATGAGGTAATGGTAAAGGGTGGTGGAAGCTAGGTTAAGAAGGGAGCTGAGGATTACTGATCAGCAGTATGGTGACATGCCAGGAAAGAGCAGTACAGATCCAATGTTTGCTCTGAGAGTGTTGATGGGGGCATACAGAGAAGCTTAGAAGTAGATGCGTTGTGTCTTTGTGGACTTAGAGACAGCATATGACAGGATGGCTACAGAGGAGTTGTGGTATTGTATGAGGAGGTCCGGAGTGATGGTGGAACCTGTAAGAATGCAAGGCTAGTATGACAGTGGTGAGTTCTGGATTGGGAGTGACAGGTGCATTTACGGTGGAGGTGGGAGTACAGCAAGGATCAGCTATGAACCCTTTCTTATTTGTAGTGGGGATGGACAGGTTGACAGACATGATCAGACAGGAGTCCCCATAGTCTGTGCTTTTTGCAGATGACATTGTGGTCTGTAGTGAGAGTAAGGAACAGGTTGAGGGAGACCCTGGATAGGTGGAGGCATGGTCTAGAGAGGGGATGAGTGATGGTCAGCAGGACTAAGATAGAATATATGTGTGTGAAGGAGGGAGGATAGAGGAATGGTGAGGATGCAGGGAGTGCAGTTTGCATAGGTGCATAAGTGTAAATACTTGGGAACAACAGTTCAGAGTAATGGCAAGTGTGGGGGAGAGGTAAAGATGAGAGTGCAGGCAGGATGTGGGTGCTGGAGAAGAGTGTCAGGAATGATTTGTGACAGACAAGTACCATTAAGAGTAATAGGGAAGGTCTACAAGAGGGTAGTGAGACCAACTATGTTGTATGGGTTGGAGAGATTGGTATTGAAAAAAGAGGCACAAGTCAGAGCTGGACGTAGCAGAGTTAATGAATTTAAGATTTGCACTGGGTGTGACGAGGATGGACAGGATTAATAATATGTATGTTATGGGGTCAGCCCAGGTTGGACAGCTTGGGGACAAAGCCAGACAGTGGCAGGATTATGTTGGTTTGGACATGTGATGAGGAGGTATGTTGAGTATATCTGGGAAAGGAGGAGGCTGCCAGTAAGAGGAAAAGAGGAAGGCCTGAGATAAAGTGTACGTATGTGGTGATAGCAGACATGCAGGTGGTTGGTGTGACAGAGCAAGACGCAGAGGATAGGAAGACATGGAGACAGAAGATCTGCTGTGGTGACCACTAATGTTTACAGCCAAAAGAAAGAGAAGATGTGTTGTAATTCAGTGTTTACAGGTTTACAATTATTTGCCAGACATAACACAACACTTGATAACATAACTACAAATATGAGGCACACATATGGTCAGTGTGCATAACACTGGACAGTTGAATGGTATGAGCTCAGCATATCACATGCAGTTCAATACACACAGCTGCAACAGTATTTCAGTATGCAAATACCCTGCATAGGTTACCTATTACAAAATCAAAGTTACGGAACTTCGAATACCATATGGTCGACACCATATGATCGAAGTTCCGTAACTTTGAAATTAAAAAAATAAATAAATAAAAGAAAGAAAACTTACCCTGACAGGTTAAAGCAGGGGGGCAAGCTTAATTGTCAATACAAATATGATATACATGTTTGTCTAAAAAATGTGATGGACCTATACAGGGGAGTTCCTATTGCTAAATCGAATTTTCAATTGTTTGAATCACTAAAGGTCGACCTTTAATGATCGAACAATTGAAACTTCAAATTCATCAAAGTAAGCACAAAAAAAAAGTAAAAGTAAAGAGTGTAGGCAGGGGGCAAGACCCCCTGCACCCCCATCCCCCCACTACTTAAATATACCAACTCTGAGATCGCACTTTAATGTACTAAGGTGTGGAAAGGGAAGATTTCCCTTTCTTACACTGTAGCGTGATCTCGGAGTTGATATATTTAAGTAGCGGGGGGTGTGGGGGGTGAGGGGTTATGCCCCCCTGCATACACCCTTTACTTTTACTTTTCTTTTATGTTTATTTTCATATCCCTGAGAACATATATGTTACAACAACCCTGTTACACCAGCAACTTTCTCAGTTTATAACAGCAATATGTCAATAATGCCCCTGTGTTTGGGCCTCTGTCACTCAAGTATGTCAGGCTTTGTCCAGATGTCATGTTGTAAGAGGTGGATAGGCATGATATATCATTATATAGTGACTTCATTCCTGATATCATACCAATGATGTGTCAGACTGCCAGACATGTTATGCGTAGGAGGCCTTATATATGAGGACAAAGTCTGGAAGTTCTGTGGGACTCTAAACAGTTGAGAGGACTGTCTGTTTCTGGCAATTGTTGATGGACTGTCAAGATTGTATAGCAGTGTACTGTGTATGTATTATTTGGCCTGTGTGGGGGGAGGGGTAGATGTAAGTGTTATGGGTCCTTTTCTATCTGACTTTGCATGCTGCTCCAGTTTCTGGTGCTCTATCAGCTGTATATGTTTGTACGGGCAGACTGACACATTCCATACCACAGTCAAGTGTCAGACTACACTGTTAATTTGGCTATTATATGTAGGGGTAGTGCATGAGTGGCAAATATGCTGATGATTTTGTTCACACAGTCCATATACTCTACTTTTCATGTGGCTTACCAGTATGTCAGTTTGAATGTGTTGAGATTGGTTATGGGTATACATTTTCACACTGATCTCTGTTTGGCAGTGCTGTTACATTCCTGTAGTGCCTGATATATTTGCATTTACATGTGTATTCCCCCATAGCAAAATTGGGTTAGGTTGTGTCAGTCTTGCCTGTAGTTTAGACAGTGCTTGGTGACATGCCTAGCAGCTCAGTGTAGTTTCCCTACTCTGATGTTATGTACAGATATACATCAGATATACTTTTGCCTGGCCCCCATACATGTTGTGTATTTCTGACACATCAGTGAGATGATGTGAGGATTTATGTCAGTAACTAGTGGGGATTAATGTGGTTTTGGACTTGGGCTATTCCAGCCAATATATATTACAACAGACAGGAGGGTGTTACTGCATCAACTATGTCACCTTATCTACTCCAGTATTTGGGATGTGTTCCCAGTTTCATGGCTTTACCCCCCCCCCCCCTTTGCCAGACTTGGTCCAGATTTGTTGGACTAAAGGGTTCTGAGCATACCTCTTGACTGGCAAGATTGTTTCAGACTGTTCAGGTTTATTGCTCATATTTCTGGTCTATTCCACAGAATCATTATTTTCATTTCTGTGGTAAATCACTGTGATGATGTCCGGATTTCTGACAGTAAATGATGACATACATTTCATTTTCAGAACTTGCATCCTTCTGAACATGTATGCTGACACAAACCCTGTTACTGTAGCAACATTCTATATTTATACATTGTGCCCCTGGTCTTGGCCCATTGTTCCCCCATTTTGACAGCCTGAGGTGGAGAGGTTTTATATGTAGATATATATATATATATATATATATATATATGTATATATATATATATATAGATATATATATAGATATATATATATATATATATATATATATATACACACACACACACACACACACACACACACACACACACACACACACACACACATATATACACACACACACACACACACACACACACACACACACACACACACACATATATATATATATATATATATACATATTTTTTTTTTTCCTTTTTTGATATCTATACATATATTTATATAACAATATATATGTATATATTCAATATGTATTTATTTTAAATGTATAGCTCCAGATATCTAATGTATATACTTTTTCATATTTATCTATCACCATACACATCTATATGTATATTTATATATACTAAACATGACTGATTCCACAGTTTGTTCCCTACTATTCTATAACTATACTGAATGGTATATTTGAAAAAACAGCATTCATTATTCATTATTAAACAGAATTCATTATTATTAGCATCATTAACACATATATATATATATAGTATGTATGGTCTATTTGCATAGCTGCACCTTGTTCACTAATGTTATTCATGTAATTGTGTTGTGTGTAGACAGCTCATACTAGTGTCTAAATTATTTCTATAAGTTTGTGCTGTTTCTGGTGGATAGAATCACATTAGAGAACCACAACAGATTGCTGCTCTCTATATTTTTATCTGTGGCTGCATAACTGTCTGGGTTTTTGTTTTCTAATGTTCTTCCAATTGGCTCAGTATCTGCATATACTAAGTAGTGGTTCAGGACATTGTCCTGCATGTGGTAGCTATTTGCTCAGTGTGTTTTTTATAATCTTTATAATATATATTTACCATCTCAAAAGTGCTTAATCCTCTCTGTACTCTTCTTTTCTAGACCTAACACCACTCTTAAGTATTCAACTGCGGTACCACCTTTAACATTCTTATAAGAGAAGTGCAGTCCGGGTCTGAACTGTCTGCAAACAGCTACAGTTAACTTTGAGTATGTGTCTACCTGTTTGAGCCAATCTTCATTTTCCCCTGGAGAGCACTGTGCTTTGGCTGTAAGCAGCCCCCCCCCCCCAACCACAAATATCTTCCACTTTCTTTTTTCCCTTCTGTTAGCAAGTAGTATCCATAACTGATCAATACTGTGTGTTTGTTAATTTAAACTATGACCACAGTAGCCTACTGATACAAGGTTATCCAGTTTTTCCACCTGAGAAATTAAGAAAAGACTTACAGTTTCAGAGCAGTCCTTGGTCAATTGTGATTGTTTTTTAACACATACTTGTCTTGCTTTGGCTTATTAGCAGCAATACAAAGAACTGCCTGCTCACACCCTTGTTCTCCCCTCCCCTTCCCTGTTTATTACCTTAAGACAATCCCAGAGTTAATAAATATTACCTGTGGCAGGCACCATTTGTAAAACTACAATCCACTCTGCTACAGGCCCCATGAAGGCTCAGTGTCTCTCTAGTAAGTCTATTTATGTTGAATATTTTAGACATTTTGCAACTGTATATGTTTATGTTGAATTGTGTTAGACATCTACTATGTTTTATGCTTTATTATTGATGTTACTATGGCATGCTAGCATTTTGTATGCACCAAGTTGTTTCTAGTATAATAGTATGTATGGTCTATTTGCATAGCTGCACCTTGTTCACTAATGTTATTCATGTAATTGTGTTGTGTGTAGACAGCTCATACTAGTGTCTAAATTATTTCTATAAGTTTGTGCTGTTACTGGTGGATAGAATCACATTAGAGAACCACGACAGATTGCTGCTCGCTATATTTTTATCTGTGGCTGCATAACTGTCTGGGTTTTGTTTTCTAATGTTCTTCCAATTGGCTCAGTATCTGCATATACTAAGTAGTGGTTCAGGACATTGTCCTGCATGTGGTAGCTATTTGCTCAGTGTGTTTTTTATAATCTTTATAATATATATTTACCATCTCAAAAGTGCTTACTGCTCTCTGTACTCTTCTTTTCTAGACCTAACACCACTCTTAAGTATTCAACTGCGGTACCACCTTTAACATTCTTATAAGAGAAGCGCAGTCTGGGTCTGAACTGTCTGCAAACAGCTACAGTTAACTTTGAGTATGTCTACCTGTCTGAGCCAATCTTCATTTTCCCCTGGAGAGCACTGTGCTTTGGCTGTAAGCAGCCCCCCCCCCCACCACACACATCTTCCACTTTCTCTTTTCCCTTCTGTTAGCAAATAGTATCCATAACTGATCAATACTGTGTGTTTGTTAATTTAAACTATGACCACAGTAGCCTACTGATACAAGGTTATCCTGTTTTTCCACCTGAGAAATTAAAGAAAAGACTTACAGTTTCAGAGCAGTCCTTGGTCAATTGTGATTGTTTCTTAACAAATAATTGTCTTGCTTTGTGATTGTTTCCAGCCCCTCATACAAGACCCAAACAGGGTCTCTACCCGCTCCCCACCTTGCGCCCTATTCCCTCCCACCCCCAGTGGTCCCACCTTTATTGCACTCAAACCCCTCCCATCTTTCCAATAGCCAACCACAGTGCTAACCCAACACTACCTCCTCCATATTCCCTCTACTTTCACACCTCCTCAACTGACATGTACAAGCATACCTTTCCTTTGCTCACTGCATGCACTCTCCTTGCATATCTTACATCCTACCAAAGCTCCATCATTCCCCCACTTAACCACTACCACTGTACTACTACTCACACCACCACCCATGTCTCACCCATACTCAGCTCCCCTCCCACCAGCTCAAGAACCATCCCTATGCACCCGCCACATATTCTACCAACTATATTACTCAAACATAAAGCATCCCTACAACTTAACATAGTAACCCTCCCACCATTCCTATTACCCACAGAGCACAATTATAAAGTTTCCCTTATAAACAGACACATTCAAAAACTGAGAAAACTAATAATCTCATGCATATCAAAACTAGCCCTAAGTAGAGACATCCACCCCAACCCTGGCCCTACCATCTCCAACCCCAATCCTCATAATCAGACTAGAAACCACAACTTCTCCCATATTACAGCCAATAGAAAGCCAAGTGACTTCCTTCTACTAAGCTTAAATATTAGAAGTATATCCAACAAAGTCCATGAACTCCATGCCACCATTGAATTATACTCCCCAGATATTGTCATCCTGACAGAAACCTGGCTAAAACCTCACATTACTTTGAGCAAATACTCCCTACAGGTTATGGCATACTAAGAGTAGACCGGCTAAACAAAAAAGGAGGTGGTGTAGCTATAATATTTAAACAGCATCTAAACATCCAGATCTTAAAATCATCAGCTCCACAAATAGGCAATGAAGAAATAATATATACCAACCTCAAAATTAACCAAAACAAAACCATCAACATAATTGGATGCTACTTCCCACCTGGCCAAAACATCCCTCCACTAGAAAACCTCCTCAGCTGGTCTACCCACCATCTCCCCCAAGAAACTATCATCTTAGGTGATTTCAATATTGACTGGTAATCCTGTTCTGGCAACAATCCAACCCATCATGTACACCTTCATGGCTTCACCCAACTAGTCCAGTCACCAACAAGGATAAATAAAAACTCCAGCAAGCACACTAACCTGGATTGGATACTAGTTAGTAAGAACCCCCAGTCATATATAACAGGGTGCTTATCAGATAGCCTCAGTGATCACTCCCCAACATTCCTACTCAAAAAATACCTGTACCAAGCTAAACCTGTCATCTATCGTCAAATACATAAAAAATAAACTTTAACCCACTCACATTCATCTCATCCCCCAAAGAATGTAACTGGCATGCTCTAAAGTACCTCAGTCTAGAAGACGCAGTTGAATTTTTTAATACTACCTTCCTGAACATCCTTAATTACCATGCCCCCATAAGATTTTCCAGAACCAAAGCACAACCCTCCCCATGGCTACAGAAAACCACTAAGTCAGAAATGAAAAACAGGGATAAAGCCTCGGAGCACTGGCGCAAAACCAAAACCCCTGCAGCTACACAAAAATTCCTAGAACTACGCAATAGAGTCAAAAAGCTAATAAAATGGGACAAATTCCAATACTACCAGTCTGCCCTAGACTCCTCACAACACAGCCCCAAACAATTCTGGTCCTCCATAAACTCCATCCTCCACCCAGGTAAAGTCAGTACCCCTCCTCCTAACATCCCTCACTCCTCAGAAAATATTGCTACCTCATTCAACACACACTTCACCCAAACCATACTATCACTAGGTAAACAACACAACCCCCCTCCCCTCCAACCCACACCTTCAACTAGTAATCTCCCTACTGCCTTCTCTTTTTCTCCTGTACCTACCTCCAACATAAAAAAACTTTTAACTAAACTTAAACCCACCAAATTAGCAGCAGACAACCTCCTAAGTGAATACCTACAAATCACAGCTGATGCTCTGGCCTACCCAGTATCTATCGTGATTAACCGATCTCTGTCAGAAAGTTACTTTCCCACATTATGGAAAGTCTCACATATAATTCCCCTCCACAAAGGCGGACCCTCTGCAGAACTAACCAATTACTGCCCCATAGCTATTCTCTCTCCACTCTCCAAAATACTAGAGAGATGCATACACTCTCAGGTCTCACACTACCTCCTTACTAACAACCTCCTTTCCAGTACTCAGCATGGTTTACGACCAAACCATAGCACCACCACTACCTTACTCTCTTTTACTAACACTATCCTTCAGCATAAAAACAATGGCTATCTCTCCTCTGCTACTTTCCTAGACCTATCTAAAGCATTTGACATGGTCCCACACAAACAACTTATCTCTGTCCTCAATAACCTATCCTTCTCACAAAAAGTCACCAACTGGTTTCAGAGTTACCTGTCTGACCGCCAACAATCCGTTGTATGGCAGAATTACATATCTTCCCACTACCTGTCTCCATAGGGGTTCCCCAAGGATCCATCCTTGGACCCCTACTTTTCTCTGTTTACACCAATAATCTACCCTCTGCCACCAAACATGGCACACTCATCCAATACGCAGATGACTCAACCATCATCTGCTCAGCCCAGTCCCTACCCAAACTGCAAAAAGTCACACAGGAAGCCTTTTCCTCTGTTGAAACATGGATATCCGATGCCCAATTAATACTCAGCCAAAACTAAACTAAACTACTCATCTTCCAACCCACCAAACATACTAAAAACAACTCTCACTTTAACATCACAGCAAAAGACAACACCACTATATACCCAACTGAACACACCAAATTGCTAGGAGTGGAAATAGACAATAAACTAAAATTTGACATTCACATATCCATGACCATAAAAAAGTCCACAAAAAACTAGGAGCATTATACAGAAATAAACAATTTATCACCAAAGCAGCAAAGATTTCAATAGCAAATTCCCACCTTATCTCCACCCTACTTTATGCCTCTCCAGTATATACCAACCTAAGGCAATGTGATCTAAACAAGCTAGAGACCTGCTACAACAAAATCGCCAAATTCGCCACAGGGGCATCCTACCGTAGTCACCACTGTCTCTCACTTGCTGAACTGGGCTGGCTTGAACTCCCTCATCTCCTTCAGTGGTATCAACTCTCACTCACCCACAAACTAGTAAACCATCCACTAAATGTCCCATCCCTCCAGAATCTACTCCAACCCTATCACACCACCAGACCACTAAGATCCAGCAACAAAAATCACTTGCAGATCACTAAAGCCAATAACTCTGCTGGTGAAGCACTATTCTCTTGCACCATAGCCAAATTATGGAACTCACTCCCACCCACAATTACCTCCATACCATCATGCACCACCTTCAAAACTTTATTAAAAGCGCACCTAAAAACATGCTGGCTATGCCCTTGCAACTCCCACTCTAATATCATCCACCCCATCCAACTACTACCTTTCTTTCACCTCCACTAACTACCTTGATGATAGCAAGCTCAGATGCTCATAAGCCTAGTACTTATTATACAGCAGGAACTTCTCATTGTTACATTTGTTAATGCCTGTTATGTACTTCACAGATAAAGATTCTAGTTGTCTACTGATGTACTATGTTCTTCATCTGTAAATATGTTGTAAGTAACTTCTATGTTAAATTGTTAATCTCTATGTAATCCAATGTAACTACTGTCTGTTTATTTTATTGTGGACCTTTTCTCCCCGGGCCTCCGCTGAAAATGGACCCACATCCAGTCGGACACTCCCAGTCAACAAATTTAAATAAATAAATAAAAATAAATAAATTATTACAGCTCAGATGGTGTAGTGGTACATTGCTCTGAATATGATGTACAGGGTCTTGGGTTCAAGACTTGGCAGAGCTGATTATTTTGTTGCTAGACAAAACAGTGGCTGATGGAGACAGGGTGATTAAGGCAGTTTTAAGCAGTTGTAAGCAAGTTTGCATGGGTTTGCATGATGGTAAGCAATGCCAACACATTGTTAAATGGGAAACTGCTTAATCTGCATTGCCTAGCATCACTCAAACTCGTTACTGCTGCTTATAGCCGCTTACTCCTGCTTACCCCTGTGCTAACTTCTTTAAAAGAAAAGAAAAAAAGGGGTGATAGGAAAGTGATGAAAAAGGTGTCACACAGAGGGAAAAACAATATGAAAGATAGCTAGGGATGTGCAGGATGGGTGTAGCGAAGGTCCATAGGTGTCCATTTCTGATAGCACAACAGCTGTGCATTTGTACAGAATTTGGAGGTGAATTTGGACACTCAAACCCCTGAGAGAGGGGTGAGGACAACAGTAATGTGTTGTTAAGCCAATTAGACAAGATTACATGTGTCCAGTGGACATGTGTTTAAAATGGACAGCTACGTATGGGGTGACATTTTCTATCTTTGGGAACAGATTGCCCTTTATTTATTTATTTTTATTTATTTATTTATTTTTTATAAGGTGAGAGTGGGATGTTGGGGAAGGATAGTTGGTACATTTGGGGAGGTAAGTTGGGTAGGAAGACAGACAAGACAGACAAGACAGACAAGACAGACAAGACAGCTGACAGGGATGGTATACGACACATGTGGGGGGTAAACACCTTGGATGGGGAGGGTGGTGGGAATCAGATGCACATGAGCCCCCATATGGTTACAGTGGGACTGAGGTCCCCACCCATGAGCAGTCACCACTGCACCTTCATGGCCCTGAAGGTGGCTGTGCTGGGGGCTACACAAGAGGGGCAGGCTGACCCTCAAGATGTGATAGGTGGCTCTCAAGCTGGCACAGGTGATCACCATACTCTGAATGGAGGATGCTGTGCACCAGTCCCTGGACCTGACTGAGGGTGACGGTCTCCTCTCTGCACCCACTCCCATTGGGGGACAAGCCCCATCCCTTGAATTGGTTCCACCCGAAAGTAGTGCAGGACCAATGTAAGAGGAAGGCCTGGATTGGGTCCCAGACATGCTGGGGCCTGGTGCCATGGCCAGATGAGGCAGGACAGGTGGATCTGTTGGGATCTGCCTTCCCAGACATGCTATGGTGTTTTAGTTTAAAAAAATATGATGGTTAGTCAAGGGCAACACATTTCAGGATTAGTTATAACAGCATGCATGGGTGTCCTGATTGACCCCATAAAACAGGATTGAAACAGTTGCATAGCAAACAGAACACATGCATGCATGGAACCACATTATAACAGCATGCAAGTTACATTGATAGCAACCGGCCACCAATGATAGTATTTGAACAGGGAACATTAAAATTCAAACAGTTCATTATTTGTATAACAATAGGACACATGTCCCAACAGTAGGTTTGGAGATGAACATACCCATTTAATGTGTATGAAGTACTGGTACAGATAGGGTTGGGGAGAGATAGACAGGTCAATTAACAACTGTCTAGATTTCAATTTTCAAAATTTTCAACAACTGTACAGATCATTACTCTACTCATTACTCTCCATGGCTGACCTCACTGTATATCTACCTATGGCCTGAGGATGGAAAGTGGGATATTTGTACAGTGTATTGGTTAAGCCTTCTTACAGCTAATAGACACATTTCCTTACCTGGCAGGCCTGTTGAAGAATTATACCTGACTGTTTCTACACATCTTCACATCTTCACAGTTACATATGTGATGCTGACAGGAGTTCCCAGCACTCATGCTTGGTACTGACATACTCCACTGGGGTTTCTATCTGTCTCCCTGGTTATTATCAGCAGTGACCATTAGCTGTGACATTGTGATACTTGAGGGACATGTATCGGAACAAAGTGCTTGGTTTATGTACTTATATTGCTGTCATTTGCAGCCTTGGGGTTGGACAGTGGATATGTTGAACACAGATTGTATTGGTAAAGCCTTCTTACAGCTATTATAAACATTTCCTTACCTTGCAGACCTGTGTTGGTAATTTATGTTAATACTATCTGACTGTTTATACAAATATTCACATATTCTTGTTTGACAATATGCATTCAGCGTACTACCACTGTCAGGAATTGAACCGTGCCTGTTTGTGCAAAAAAGTAGAACACAGCTGTGTTTCATCAAAATGAGCTACCAAGGAGCTGATGACTCATGTTTGACTTTTTTCTCCCTAGTACTCTCGTGTTTGCACAATCTGCCCTTGTAATTAGACAAATACCCTAGGTAATGACAACTGTATTGCAATTTTCAGACAACAGATATTTGTTAGGTTTTCAATAATAGTTGCATGAAACAGTTATTGTCTACCAGAAACACATAACTATGCAGAACTTGTACACATTTATATTCCTACCACAACATGACAAAGTAAACACAACAGTCTGGGGGTTTTATTTTTAGCCAATGTTACAGAGACCTTTATTTACCTGATGACAATCCTTTATTCATTGCACACAGTACACAGTTTACCTACTAGTTGTTGACAATATACTACTTTCTATTTATTTATCCTGAATAATTCAAGCTAGATATTTACTCACCAGCCTCCCAGAGCAGCCTTAGCAGTGTGCTGGTATGTGCATCAATATTTGCAGCTCTCTCATCTACAGCTGTACAGGAGATAAACATTTATGCATACCTATTGATTAATTACTCAGGCTGGACTTTGCAGAACACTAACTGATACTGATACTTAGACACTTCAGGGACATTCTTTGCCTGTGCATCTTGGATCCACTGGTCCAAGAGATCCCTCTTCCTATGCTTCAGGTCAGCATAATGGTTCTGGCCCTGCTCACCAGTCTGAGGGATACCAATAGCACTGGTGGGGTCATGTGCGAGAAGGTCCCAGGTTTCCACTTTGTATTGGGAACCCTGGTACTGGTCCTGCAGTAGTCTCCCTTCATGGTCTTTTATAAGGAGTCCAACTATGACCCTGGAATCCTGAATACCCCAACGCTGGGCCTGAAAGTGCACACCCTCATTAACGCCAACCATAGTGCCTGTAGTGATCAGCTACAACTGTTTATGGGCTATATTCCCACCTGCGAGGATTAAATAGGGCTGATTTCCCACCCTTTGCCATGATTGGATGATTTTGAATATGGTGAGCTAAGCGATGGGCAAACACACTTAGCACATATAAGCATTGTAAAACTGGACTTTCAATAAACTCTGTGGAATATATACATAAATACACAGTGTCCGCTTTTCGTGGTTGGTGTAGTCAACGTTTACTGTTTCTTTGGAGTTTGGCATTGCCTCACTGCGTTCTAGGGATAGATGCTAAGCACTGCTTACCAGTGCGCAAATCTGCTTAGCTATGCTAATTATTGCTATGCATTCAAATTTAAGCAATGCTTACACCAGTTAAGCATAGCTGAGCACACTTTAACTTTTTTTTCAACTTTCATTGTATGGACTGTCAGGATTGTGGGGTTGATTCCTTCTTAATGACATCTTATATGTATGTTTACCTTCCATAACATCCCCGTATGTGCTTTCATTACTTTATATTCTTTTGTGGCTATATTGTATGGGACGCTTGTGTTTATATGGGGGTTTCACACCTGTACTACACTGACACCTCACATTTGGACCTGCTACACTGCCCTAGTTAACAAATATATATTATTCACTACCTATTTATACAACAAGATAATTTTAGTGCTGTTTTCACATATAAAAAATGAATTGATTGCATTGGGGCACAAACCACGAATGACTGCATGGTAAGCAAAAGCTCTAATCACTATGATATTTCACTTTGGCTATTTTGTCTGTAAATTTCTATTTAGCTCCTTCGGATGTTTAAGCTATGCTCTACACAGCTGCGCTACACCCACACCCACTCAGTTATGCTTACCATTTAGTGGGGATGGGAAAAAATAATTATTTGGTTTATTTTTCTTAGTTTAGGGATGTGCACATAGCTAACAGTCATACCTCTCCAGCTCTTACAGCATAAAATCTGAACAAAGCCTAACATGATGGGGGCAAAGAGGGACATATTTTAAATATTGCTCTTACAAACTTAGGAAGTCAATGAGTAATAAGTTTTTCATTAGCATGAGTTACTTTGAAGGATGTGGAGTCTCAGACTCAAATGTCTGTCATTATTTAATGACTTTGAGGCTCAACTCTTTGCCAGGACAGTAGGAGGAACACACCTGACATATGAGGTACAAATCTGAACATTCTGCAAATATCTGTTCAGTTGGGGATATGCTAACAGTGTCTGCGGACAGGGGGCATGTTTACTGTGCGAGCACTGCTCAGACATGCCCCCTGCACTCGTTCACAGATTGTGCCCGTGCAGGTTATACAGCAGCACACCTTCATGGATATGCAAGGTGCACTGCTGTACTGAATGGGCATGATCTGCTCTGTGCAAGAATAGCCTTATTGTTGCACAGAGCTTTCATGAATCCCAGGGAATGATTAATTTTTAGTAGACAGATAAACTTATGTGTGCCTCATAGGGTTAGATTTGGAGTCCTGTTCTGTTCTGCGCTGTAGGTAAAGAAGTAGGATTTACTTCAAGCTGTGACTGGGGAGGCATATGCCAAAGGGATAGGTTAGTGGTGTGTGGGTCACAGACATCCAATCCAAATGACAGGTGACACAAGGAGGTTCTGACTATAGGACAGAGGAACCTAAACTGAGGTTAATAAAAGTAATTTTTCTGGCAAATGCTAGAACCTTGTTTAGAGTGTTTGAATTATGACCTTTGATCAGTAGTGAATCTGCAGGAAATGCTGAAGCACAAATTGTGATTGAGAGAGAGGGCTCCAAATGGATATTTCATGAATAATTAATGCTGTAGTTCTTTTCACTGAGAAAAAAAGCATGTCATATTAGTACAGCAATTTCTCACTCAGTATGAGTTTACCCATAACAATCTGATGTCATAATGACATCAGGTAGGGCAGTGGCTGCATAGGCAATTTGACATATGGTTGTATATTAGGTATGTAATTAAAATGAAGTGTTGGAATTTTTCTCTCAGCTCTGGAACTTTTTGCAGATAAATACATCAATTGTGGCAGTTGTATACCATGAAATGTATATCACTATGTTGAAAAAGGATACTGGTTCTCTAGCAATCAGTCACACATTAAACTTGACACTGGATGTGTTAAATATCAGCCAGCTCATTTAACCAGAACCTTCAGTTATCAGAAATCCATGTTCATTGCAGGACAAAAGGAGAGCCCTACTTTAGATCCCATCCTACCTCGCCATAACAAAATGCTGCTTTCATATGCATACTAGTCAATGTGCAAAACAAGATCCTGATGAAGCTTTTATCAATCTGTAAAATAAAATGCGGTTTATAAAGTAATGTTAATAAGTTTATAGGTTCATAGGTGTTTACTAGGCTAACGACCACAAGGGCCTTTTTACACTTAGCCACGCATTCCAAATCTCTGATGAGTTCTGATACCCTTGATAAGTGTAAGTAGGGGTTTGGGAGATGAAACAGTTACAAGCAAGGGCCTAGGAGATGAACCATTTACAGGTTGCCTGTGTGCATTAGAGACATAGGTGCCAAACCAGGGATGAACTTCCTGTTCGACATCCAATTGTCCAAATTGCACCTGAATTGAGTTAGGGAGGAACTCTGCTTCACGTGGATGGACAGCCTGTTCCATAGATGGGGTAGTCTCTGGGATACATACCTGTCTCTCCAACAGGTCCTATTTATATCACAGGTAAGGGTTATGACTTTAGAATGAGTAATTCTGGTGCTGATTGTTTTGTGGATATGCAGGAGGTCCATCAGAGTGGGACCTGAGAATGCCCTGTATACCAGGCATAAATATCCCCTCAAAAGCCTGTAGGAGGGGATAGGGTCTTGAGGCACTCTGCATAGGACATTTTACTTATGCCCTGTATTCTTTTAGTGAGGAACCTTTGTGGATGTTTCAGTTGTTGGTTATACCTGGTAAGGTACATACCAAAGGGGGCATTGTACTCAGTGATAGGTCTGATGAATGCTAAATACAGTGGAACAATGACTTCCTTGGACTTAGATGCCATACCTTTGTTTATAAGTTGTGCAACATAAAATGATTTCCTCACTACTGTAGTCACTAGATTACTATCTATGTGACTTCTTAAGTCCCTGACTACTGGGTCATATCTAAGGGGTGTGTTATCAATATGATAGTTACCAGGGGTGGATGACTTCCCAAAGGATATCATTTTGCATTTCTTGGCATTTAGTTTTAGTCCATGGCTCTGACACCAGTTGTTTGTCTGTGTCAGTCCCTTCCGGAGAACATTTGTGTCAGTGTGGGATGCAATGACAACTCCTAATTTCCAATCATCTATAAATTTAGTCAGCCAGAGACCACTGACATTGGCCTTGACTTCAGCGAAGTTAATACTGAAAAGGAGCAGTCCAAGGACTGATCCCTGAGGGACTCCACTTGTAACTGGCCTCTTTGTAGAGGTGGACAACCCAATTCTAACTTCCTGAGTCCTGTCTGTGAGCCAGTTGGCTACCCGCCGGGTGACATCCGAGTTTGTACCTAACACCTTGAGTTTGTCAAGAATATCTGAGTGGGGTAGTGTGTCAAATGCTTTGGCCAGGTCAAGGTAGGCATTGTGAACCTTTTTTCCCTCATCCATTACTTTGGTTACATTCTCAAAGAAGTCCACCAGGTTGAGTTGGCATGATCTATCCTTGACAAAACCAAACTGGGTTGGGTCCAATGTCTGGAGATTTACTATATCTATGTTGATCATTTCCATGATAATTCTTTCCATGCCTTTACATATAAGACTAGTGGGACTTATAGGTCTGTAGTTTCCAGGGACTGTAGATGGCCCACCTTTGTGTTAACTGTGTGGTGTTGCATTTGCTGCTAAAGCAGCATTCTAAATCATAATTATTTGGCATTTTAGCAAATAAATATATTATATATTCCAGATAAGATACTACAGTAGTTTCTACTGAAGGGAAATGCTAACTAGCTATGCATCTCCACATTCAATATCACTCAACTTTTACTCTGAAACACTGCCTCCTGACTGTCTGACTACTTACTTCCTTAATATGGGTATGGACCTCATTCCATTTAGAAGCTGTTTCTTAGAAGTTTCCCTACATGTCATTCATAGGTTCATAAGTGTGTTCTAGGCTAATGGCCCTGAAGCCTTTATAAGCCTAGCCCATAGGATTACCCTGGCATTGTGCCACCAGACCTTAGTTCCCAGTGCCTCTGTCGAATAGAGCCACTGGAGTGATCCGCAGGGTGAATTTTCTGTTTCCCAACCACTCATCAAGATTTCTCTTGAAGAGGGCCAGTGAGGTGCTCTGACATTTATGAGGTCTATTCCATAGCATGAGCAGTCTTTGTGTTATGAACCTGTCCCTCCAGCACATTATGTTGAGTGTGGTAATGAGGATGAGGTCACTGGAGCGTGTAGTGCAGAGGGATTGGGATTTCTTTAGATGTAGCATTTCTAACAGAGCTGGGTCAGACGTGTCTTTGTAATCAAGCAGAGATCGTCTCTAAGTAGGCAATATGAGACAGAGAATAGTTGGAGTTTTTTGAGTCTGTCCATATAAGACAAGTGAGGTACTTTTGTGGCCTCTCCAGTTGTTGCAGGTGTCTAGTGAGGTACATGCCAAATGGGATATTGCACTTGATGATTGGCCTAATGAGGGAAGAGTAGAGGGAGATAATGACCTCTTTCTTCCTGGATGCAAAACCCTTAGTAATGAGATATGCCGCATAGAAGGACTTTCTGACCACAGTGGTAATTTGGTGGTCAAAAAAGAGGTTGTTGTCAACCTGTGTTCCCAGATCTCTCATAATGCCTTCTGTGGTAATTCATGGGAACTGGGTTTTTCCCAAAAGGGATGACGACATATTTTTTGGCATTGAGCTTATGGCCATGGTTCTGACACCAGTCGTTGGTCTCAGTGAGACCTTTCTGTAGGATGTCAACATCACTTGGGGAGATAATAATAGCTCCCAATTTGCAATCATCTGGGAGCTTTGTCAGCCAGAGTCCCTTCATGTTGGCTTGGACTACAGAGAAGTAGATACCAAACAGGAGAGGACCCAGGATCGGATCCTGTGAGACTCCACTCATGACTGGTCAGCAGTCTGACTTGGAGTCAGCTACTATCACACTGTGGGTTCTAGCTGTGAGCCAGTTTGCAACCTTCCTGGTGATATAAGGGTTGATGCCTAGCTTAGTGAGTTTTTCTTTGAGTGGGGAATGGTATCAAAGGCCTTGGCCAGATCAAGGTAGGCTGTATGAACCACCTTGCCTTCATCCACAGCTCTGGTGACTGACTCAAAGAAGTCAACCAAGTTGAGCAGGCATGATCTACCCTTCACAAAGCCAAATTGTGTGGGATCCAGAGTTTGGAGATTCCCTATATCCTTGTTTATTAGGTCCATGATGATGTGTTCCATAGCTTTGCAAATCAGACTCATCAGGCTAATGGGGCGATAGTTCCCAGGGTCTGTAGTCACTCCTCCTTTGTGGAGAGAGATGACTGAAGCAATGCACCATTCAGTAGGGACAAAGTCCGAGGTGAAGCTGTGATTGAACAGGGCACACAGGTGAGGTGCCAGTTCACTCTGTAGTTCATGTAGAACACAACAAGAGATATTGTCAGGTCCCATAGAAGCTGTATTCCTGGCCTTGGACAGTGCTGTTTTAACCTGTGCAGCAGTAATACTGGGTGCCTGGCAATCTACTGGTATTGTGATTTGTCCTTTGGGGAGGTGAGGGGTAAAGTTGGCACTGAATCTGTCAGCCAGTATATTGGCAATATCTGTTGGCTCGGTATATGAGGTACCATTGTGCAGTAGCTCAGAGCAAATCTAGGTATTGCCATGGAGATTCTTTACATAACTATAGAAGGCTTTGTGGTTGTCTTCACTATCTGCTGCAGTTCTGTTTTCATAGCTAGCTTTAGAGGATTTGATGAGGGATCTCAACTTTTTGTTGAGGCTGATAAAGGAGTTTTTCCAGTCTTGGGACTTCACCTTATTCCACATCAGTTTCTTCCTTCTGTTTTAGAGCTTGTTTATGGCAGTGGACCACCAGATTGGCTTCCTTATTTTGGAGAAGACCATCTTGGTTCTATTGGGTATGGTGAGATCCATGCATTAGTGTATGTCTTCATACAGTGCATTTGTGTATGATTTGGCAGTCATGCAGGTATTCTCCATTTGCATGGGTGCCGTGAAGTTAGACACTTCTGTTTTTAGGAGCCCAAAGTTAGGTTTGGAGAAGATTTTTTTGTGGGAGTGGGGGGAGGGGGTGGGGTGGGAGGGATGTGGATTTCCAAGGTGATTAGTTTGTGGTCAGATCTAACCAGGGAGGAGTTGACTATTGGTGTAGAGCAATGGTCACAAGCAATAAAATCCACGAACTTCGGGCTCCTTATTTTACTTTGAGTACTTTAATTGTAAATTAACTTCAAAACAATGAAGAAAAGGTAAAACAACAATTAAATCAAGCGCTTTCACCCAGGCACTCCCAGACTTTTTCAAGACAAGTTACAAACCATATCCTTTAACCTTTTATACAAAAATGTTGTGAACAATCATGTGATCAATTAAACATTTAATTAATTCATTGTCACAATTGATAAACTCTTTGTTTGCAGAAAAAGTAACTTTTTAAAATCTGCTGTGTATTAGTCTTGTTAGATACCTGAACAAAAAGCTACTATCAAAATACAGGTCTTAATTTCAATATGAGCTTATTAAACTGAAATTAAATTTATGATATAAATGCTTAGAAAACATTTAAGTTGTTTGAATGTTAGCATTATAATGTGCAAAACTGCCATCAGATTGTTGCGTTGCAGTAAAATTTTATCTCATACGATAAATATATAAAATATTTAAAATATAATAATGCAAATAATATAAATAATAAAAAAGTGTACAAAATATATGTAAATATATCGAATATTTTAAATACGTCAATTTAAAAACTCTGTCTCTACAAATATGTTGAAATACATATTAAGAATACATATTGAAAATACATATTAAAAATACATATTAAAAATACATATTAAAAATAATTCATGTGCAAGTCCAAATGTGGAAGAATAGAAATTAAAATTAAAATTAAAATTGTAATGTCAACATCTTGTGATGAGTGTGTGTAAGTAAGGTCTTGTAGTATTTTGTAACCATAGCCTCACTCTTCCTATTAAACTAATTTTACGAAAGAAATATATACAAAAAATATGTGCAAAGGAAATATAAAAATATAAAAAGTGTTATGTTAAAAATCACTACCTAGAACATTTTTGTATGGTATTTTGGTATGCTTATGTCATAATTTTGCCCTTCTGAGTTTTAGTGCACTACTCAGACTTATAGCATCATTCAAGCCAGGGGGTCTTGAGGCGTCTAATGTTAACTGCCAAAGAAGTTCTTTATATTCTAGGGAAGATTCCCAATCTCCCCCTCTTGGGTTGCTCTTCACTTGTTCTAACACTAAAAATCTAAGGACCATCTGTTTACATCATAGAGAGTGCTTATAAAATGCATTTGTTTCCTTTTGCTTGCTTATCTCATAAAGATGTTTGTAAATCCTTTTTGCTAGTGTCCTTTTGGTTTTGCCTACGTAAAAACTTAGGCAATGTTGACAAATTCCAAGGTAAACTACCCCTTTTGTTTTACAATTGTAATAGGCAAGTGATCCCACATATCTTTTCCTTGATTTAAGGTATAAACCTTTCATGTTCATAACATAAGGACACTGCCTGCAAGCCTTACATTTGAATGTACCACACCTAGATTGTCCTTCATTCTCTTTCACTAACAAGTTAGCCTCAAAACAATCTTTTAGATTCATGTTCCTTCTCTTAATAAAATAAGGTTTGTTCCCTAATATTTGTTTAAACTCTTCATTAGATGTCAAAATTGGCCAATACTTTTCCACAATCTTTTCTATTACTCCACTTTCATTACAATTAGTATGTACAAATGCCTTAGTTTGTCCCTTGTTTGCACTCTCTACCATCACCATTTTGTGACTGTGGACTTCACCCAACAGAGGAAAATATTTTTCTTTTCTACTAGTTGTAACCTCCATGGCTATCGATTCAAACAATTGTGTGGGATAACCTCTTTCTGCAAACAGTGTTTTTAAAAAGGCAACTTCCTTTTTAAACACATTTTCTTCTGTGCACATTCTGAAGGCTCTAATCAGTTGCCCCTTAATAATCCCTTTCTTTTGAAATAGGGGGTGATAGCTGTCAAAGTGTAAGTACGTATTTGAAAAACTTTTTTTCCTATGTATACTAGATTCAAAGCACTGCTTTTCAAAATTCTTATACAAAAAAACATCCAAGTAATGCAAACTGTCATCACTAATGCTGCTTGTAAATTTCAAAAAATTTGTACTTAAATTGATGTAACCAATAAATTTGTGTAATTCCTCTTTGCTCCCCTTCCAGAGAATGCAGATGTCATCCACGTAACATTGGTAGTGTATTATATCTTTCTTCCATTCAGTATTAAATATACAATTCAACTACCAGAATCCCAATACTATATTAGCATATGCCGAAGCACAAGGGGTGCCCATTGCTACCCCTCTCTTTTGACGAAATAGTTCTCCATTGAAAAAATAAAGTTGTTGGTGAGAATTGTTTCTATGAATTCTACAAGGAGCCCTATTGTGTTTGCTGTTGAACCTGAATATCTTGTCAACATATCATTAAACCATTTAAGACCTGTCTCGTGTGGTATACTTGGAAACAACTCGATTACGTCAATTGTAACCAAAAATTGTGTTTCCACAAAGTATTCATTTTTAATGCTCCTTAGGAACTCCCATGAGTCCTTACACAAACCTTGCATTGAATCCACAAACTTCTTTAATGTGATATCCACAAATTTTCCCAATGGCTCTGTGATGCTCTTTGCACCAGCCACAATGGGTCTAAATTGCAATGGGTCAAGACTCTTGTGTACTTTGGGAATACCAAAAATAATGTGAGTTATGGGTTTATGTACCCATAAATAGTTGTATAGTTGTTCATTTATTGCCCCCTGGTATAGATGGTCTTCCAACATATATTTAATTTTGGCGTAGGCAACGTTCCGTTCATTAATTGAGATGCTATTGTACTGCTCTGTGCCATGTAAAGAGGAGTAAATAGAAGCTTCATAATCGTGTTGATACATAAGTACAACCCCCCCTTATCAGTTTTCATAACCCTAATACCATCACTGTTTAGTTTTTTAATTAATCCAAATACTTCTTCTGGAAGATTATTAGGATAATTTTGTTCTTTCTTATTCTTAATATTCTTAATGCCTCTAATTTCAGCTTCAATCATTTCCTCAAATATTTTAAGTATTGGATGTAGAGGGGGATTCCACGTACTAGCTCTACACAATGACTTGTTGGTGATTTCCTTCCCTTTTAAACAGATGTTTAAATTAAGTTGTCTTGTAAACATTTTTAAATCTAAAATTGTTTTTTAATAGACCTAGTTGGTACAAAATGCAACCCTTTGGTAAACAGTTCAAAATACTTGTCATTTAAAACAATTTCAGTAAAGTTATAAATTATAAAATTGTCCTTTTTTGACACCTTACACAACAACTCATCATTACTATTTGGTTCCATATCCCTAATGCTTTCTATCTCCTCACTGTATTCCACTTCTTGGCATACGGGGTGTACTGCTTTTGTGGCCATACTGAAACCCCTGTTCCATCTGATTATAATGTAGGTTAGATTTTTGGGCCAGCCTTTCGCTCCTTCTTGGACCCTGCACTGAATTCTCATCATCTAACATTTCTTTCTCACCGTTATCTAAGTTAAAATTGTTAGTTTGTTCTCTAACCCATTTATTTTTAAAATGCACATTATATGCTAATCCTTTATTATATTCTTGCAAATCACGCTCTAGTTTCCTAACTTTTCTGTTAAAAATTCGCATACAATGATCATCAACTTCTTTAAAAGTGTTTTCATAGTCTTTTTTAACACCATTAAAGCATGTGTCATTAATAATAAAGTCATTAAGAACATTATCTTCTTGTAACAATACTGAAGCTTTATGTTCATAGTCTTTAACCATCAAATGCATCATTCCTGAACCAGTTTCATTAAAAAGCGAGGACAGTTCCCTAAATAATTCAGAGCCCTCTACTGCATTATTCGGGAATTTGTTGATGCGAAGTCCTTTGGGTACTCTTTTAACTCTTATACATTCAGACAGGTACTCAATTTCCATCTGAATGGTTTTATAAGCATATAGCTTGTTATTAAAGTCTTTGAGTGACTGCTCAATTTTATCATTGTCAGTATAACCATTATGTATAGTACCTTGTTTGAATGAAAAAACGTTGTTTGTCCATTTGCTGAAATTAAAGTCTTTTCCAGCTTCAGCGACCACGCTGCTGAAAGACGCTTGCTTTCTATTGGTATAATGCGTTTCATTAACGTTAACAGCCCGTGCTCCTTCAGAAGTTCCTGACAATGGAGAAACGGCTTTCTGGCCAGCAAGCTCATTCATTTTACGAAAGTTCTCTTGGTTTGTCGGTATTGCTTGGCTCTCTCCAAGCGGGTCGTTGATCAAACGCTCAGTTAACTGGGAGAGCAGGCACATAACCTGCTTAAACTCCTTCCTTGTGACAGGAGCGTCATCTGCTGGTAATTCATTTTCAAGCAGAACGGTAGGTGTATCCACAAACTCGACACTGTTAGCCCTTTCAGCCATGGATTTATCGAAGCAGTAACAGAACAAAGTTCAAGTGCAAAGCACCGCAAAAAACAACTGGTAACAAGCAATAAAATCCACGAACTTCGGGCTCCTTATTTTACTTTGAGTACTTTAATTGTAAATTAACTTCAAAACAATGAAGAAAAGGTAAAACAACAATTAAATCAAGCGCTTTCACCCAGGCACTCCCAGGCTTTTTCAAGACAAGTTACAAACCATATCCTTTAACCTTTTATACAAAAATGTTGTGAACAATCATGTAATCAATTAAGCATTTAATTAATTCATTGTCACAATTGATAAACTCTTTGTTTGCAGAAAAAGTTACTTTTTAAAATCTGCTGTGTATTAGTCTTGTTAGATACCTGAACAAAAAGCTACTATCAAAATACAGGTCTTAATTTCAATATGAGCTTATTAAACTGAAATTAAATTTATGATATAAATGCTTAGAAAACATTTAAGTTGTTTGAATGTTAGCATTATAATGTGCAAAACTGCCATCAGATTGTTGCGTTGCAGTAAAATTTTATCTCATACGATAAATATATAAAATATTTAAAATATAATAATGCAAATAATATAAATAATAAAAAAGTGTAAAAAATATATGTAAATATATCGTAATATTTTAAATATTTTAAATACGTCAATTTAAAAACTCTGTCTCTACAAATATGTTGAAATACATATTAAGAATACATATTGAAAATACATATTAAAAATACATATTAAAAATACATATTAAAAATAATTCATGTGCAAGTCCAAATGTGGAAGAATAGAAATTAAAATTAAAATTAAAATTGTAATGTCAACATCTTGTGATGAGTGTGTGTAAGTAAGGTCTTGTAGTATTTTGTAACCATAGCCTCGCTCTTCCTATTAAACTAATTTTACGAAAGAAATATATACAAAAAATATGTGCAAAGGAAATATAAAAATAGAGCAATGGTCACCCATTTAGCAATGACCAGGTCAAGGATGTTGCTACCTCTAGTGGGGGTAAGAATGACCTGGTCCAGGGCATTGGAATTAATGAATTCCAGGAAACGTTGGCAAGTGTATTGGTACATGAGTAGTTTTCCCAGTTAAGGGAGGAGTATTTGAAGTCACCCAGTATGAGAGTGTTAGGTTGGACCCTAATATTCTCCAGGGTGCGTAGCAATGTGGAGTGTGAGTCTTGGGACATGGTTGCGGACCTATAGCAGGCTATGACCTGAATCGCTGTCTTTCCCAATGTTATCTGCACCTGAAGTATCTCTGATGCATTATGTTGGGCATCAGTCTGGAGGAGTGTGCATCCTTTATGAATATGGAAACACCACCACCTTTGGAGCTTCGGTCCAAGTTCTGGGGCCGAAAGGTGTGGAATGAGTTATAGCCTGGTAGTGCAGGGGTGCTTTCTGGTGCCTTGAACCAGGTCTCTGTTACAGCACAAATGTCAATGTTCTCCATTTTAAGGAGTGCTTCGAGTGAGTGTATCTTGAGATTTAGAACTCTAGAGTTGAGCAGCATGACCCTCAGATTGCATTTGTTTGCAGCTGTTACGGTGGTAATTTGTCTTTGGAACACCACCTAAAAAAGGCACTATAGGGGAGGCAAGTATCCAGAAGCTCAGGGGTGACAGATGCAGGCCATCTATGGCAAAGCATCGAGGTCTGTCAGTCATGTCATCCCAGGCAGACATGCTGGATCCCCTTAGAATGACACCAGAAAGTTACCAATTGTTGAAATCAGTCATTTTCTGCTTGTACTGTGGTATCATTCTGAGTGATGGTAGGATGCTGCTCAGGGTTAGGGTCATACCTGCATGTGCTACATAATCCAAGAGCTCCTCCATGTTTCTTTTCATGTAGTCCAGGGAGGTACGTCTGAGGTCATTCACACCCACATGTACAATGACAGAGTCATATTTGTACCTGTTGTTGAAGGACCTGAGTGCGTGAGTTATGTGGTGGATCCTGGCACCTGACAGGCAGCTGACTGTTACTTTCTCCTTATTCAACCTAGTGAGTGGGAGATCTGTGTGCCTCACTATTGAGTCACCTATGACTAGTGTGTTGGGCATGCTGTTTTGCCTTAGGGGCTTTGGTTGAGTGGCACACTGTTTAGGAGAGTTGTGTGTCTTGTGATTAGTGTTGTGTTGTGGTGGTTGGGTGCATTTCTGGCTTGGAGGTCTCTGCTGTTTGGGTAGATTATTATTGAGAGCCTCTATGAAGGTGGGTGTGTGGTTTGTGTTTTTATGTGAAGGCAGTGCTGGTGTGTTCTGGAGGGTTATGTGTTCCATGTGGTGTGGTGCAAGTGTTGACCTTCTCCTCTTGACCTGCTATTCCAGTCTTGGCTGGAGAGTTCGTGGCTTTCAATTTGGATATATAAGTACATCTCTCACAAGTCTGAGTGTTGGGAGGTAAGAGGAGATGGTTGTCGGTGTACATGAGGCAGTTGCTACATTGCCTCAGGATGCCCAAGTTCACCAGATTAATAGGAGAAAGCACAGGGAACTGACCTTTAGACATGCCTGGATGGGTGGGCATTAATAATAACTACTGGAGCTGTTTCCTTGTAGAATGTTTAGTGCTGGTAGCACTTTTATGTGCTACAATAATTGCTACAAGAAGTCTGGTAAAAATGCTAGACTAATAAGCTAGTAAAAGTGCAGGAGAGGAGAGAACTAGCAGATCTAAAGGAAAAATTGAAGAGCAGACTTTGGCACCACTCAGAAGCTTACAAACAGTCCTGAATACAGCAAATCTGTATCTGGACTAGACTAGTTACAGGAAAGGCATGAAACACGTGCAAACAAGGGCTTTTAAACCAGAAAGTTGAAAAAGATGGAAAAACTGTCCAAATGGCAAATAAACTACAATTTCTGGGCCAGAAACCACTCCTGTTGTGGTAGATAGCCTACCTAGTGCTTACCACTCCCACTGATAAGCTAGAAGGCTTCCCTCCAACACAGAAAGGCTTGAGGGGCTCAGAAGCTTACATACAGTCCTGGATACAGGAACTATATATCAGGACTAGACTAGTTACAGGAAAGGCGGGAAAAGTGCAAATGCAGGCTTTTAGACCAGAAATTTCTGGTCAATCCAAAAGTACACAATAGCCATGATCTACTTGCCTAGATTATATCACTAAGATTTCAATCCTTTCTATACGTTCTCCCTTAACATACCCCTTTCTCAGTATGCCTTTCTCAGCTATAATAAAACACATTTTCAGCTGAATTACCTCTTAGATATAGGTTTCACTGCTTTAAGCTCTGCATCCTCTTTTATTTATAAAGTATGCTGAAGCGCATTGATGACAATGAAATGAAATCCTTGTTTTAAGTATGTATTCACACGTGCATGAGTACATACACACACACACTGTCTAAGGATTAATTAATTTACTTTCTTTTGTGTAGGAGTGCCATTAATAAAAGAGTGTGACTCTGCAGATTCTTAGTCCCCAGCACAAACAGGTAGCATTACTGTCTCCTTATGTGCTGTTTTTAATATTACTAATTCAATTTTTTCATATATGTACACCAGAAAGTTGTATTACAGCTCAAGACTGTGACTGCATAATTATCTACTGTGCAAATAAATGATATAAAATAAATAATCTTGTTGATTGTACAGTTTTTAGTTAAAGGATATGGTAGAATTAATGCATGACCTTCCAGTCTAAAACATTTTACATGTCTTTTACAGTATATGTTCCTTCAAAACATTTGGTAGTGAAGGGAAATGCATCAGCCCTCATTCAACAAAACAGAAATAAACATATGGATTTTTAACAGAGTTCTTGGAAAATATCTTGCAGTTGGGTCAGAGAGAGTAACGTCTGTACATGTATATATGGGTCCCTATAAGCTGATTGAGTTTTCAGAAACTCGAACTCCATATGGTTGAGACCCTATGATTGAGTTTTTGAAACCTGGAGCCTTTTAAATGGAGATCATGGTCCAGCGAGGATTGGGAAATTTACCATTTTCCTCACTGTAGAGTGTTAATTTGCAGGGGATGTGGGGGGTACAGCCCTTCTGTAGATGTAAAAAGGGGAGATTTTTGTGTTTTGTTTTTTTTTTTTTTTTTGATGTTTGAGTTAACTTGATCATATGGACTTTTCGATATTTTTTTTCAAGTTTGCAAAAAGTTGATCATCTGGCATAGACCCATATATATATAACTATATATAACTATAAGTATATATAAAACCATGATTTTACAGTTCAACAAGAGGATGTTCAGATATTCCCAAACACCAGAACACTGCAAGGAAGATGACTGAATTTTTTGATATACAGGCTGACACTAAGGGTATTCAAGCAAAGGAAGCCTTTTTCCACATGGTAGCAGAGTATAAATTATATACTATTATATGATTATATTTTGAAATACATGAAAAATGTAGTGTAAACCATTAAGTTGTAAAAAAATGTCATGAGGTGCCACAGACATTGTTTTAACAAGATATGTGCTGGGAAAAATATCAGCAAAGATCTGATTTCATGTGCAGGAAACAGTCATTCTGCAATTTATAGACCAAAGTACAGACATCAATTCTGAATAAATACTAGTTATTTTGTGGGCTACTTTGATGAGATTGCCAGAAATGATGTATTAAGGTTTCTTTATATGTCACAGTATATATCTAGAACTGGACATTATATGTATTCATGCCTTATTTATAGATTAGAAACTTTTAACATTCCCTGTTGTAATCTAGTTAAATTAACCCTAATATTATTATTATTGGCTGTATTTGTCACTTAGCAGACTTGATTAGCAAGTCTGCTGCTAAAGCCTTTTCCACTCCCACTGAAAAACTTATTTCCGATATTTACAGTAACTTCTCAACAAGTACACTAAGGCATGAGTTGCAAAAAGACTTTGTATTGTTCATGAAAGCTGAACCACTCATTATAATGAAACATATTCCTCACAGCTGGCTAAATTTGTTTAATATATGGGTCTACTGCTTTTGGTTGAATTACATTTGGTTGAAAATGATTTCAGGCAGCTCACTTCACCAAAAATGCATTTCACAGAAAACCCATTTGGTTGAATTCCATTTGGTCGAAAATGGAATATAGCCCCTGCCCCACTGCAGTGTGACCCTGGAGTGAGAATATAAAGTGAGGGGGGTGTGGGGGCACAGCCCCCTACATTGGGGGGTGTGGGGGCATAGCCCTCCACATAATTGCAGTGTATTCACTATTAAATACTTGTGAATCCATTAAAATACATTGAAATATATAATGCCCTCCTAACTTTATATTCTCACTCCAGGGTCGCACTGCAGTGGGGCAGGGGCTATATTCCATTTTTGACCAAATGGAATTCAATCAAATGTGCTTCCAATCAAATGTGCTTTCAGTGAAATGGTCTGCCTGAAATAATTTTTGACCAAATGTAATTCAACCAAAAGCAGTAGATCCATATATTTATATATATATATATATATATATATATATATATATATATATATATATATATATATATGGATCTATTTTACATGCTTAAAGTTTCAAAACTTTCAACTTCAAATGGTCGAGACCATAAGAGTGAAGTTTTGAATCTTTAAAATTGTAATAAAAAAAAAAAAATAAAAACAAAAAAAAATGCATGTTTTTGTGGATGGGGGCCCTGCACCTCCCACACCCCCTGATAAATAAATATACCAACTCCGAGATCTCACTACAGTGAGGAAAACAGTAAATTTTCCATTCTGTGCTTTACAGTGATCTCCATTCAAAAAGCTCAAAGTTTCAAAACATCAGTCTTATGTTCTTGACCATTTGCATTTTAAAGTTTTGAAACTTTGAGCTTGTGAAGGGAATCCATATACATATGCACACACATACTCACACACACACACACACACACACACACACACACACACACACACACACACACACACACACACACACACACACACACACACACACACACACACACACACCCTATGGAGAGGGTCTACTGCTTTTGGTTGAATTACATTTGGTCAAAAATTATTTCAGGCAGACCATTTCACTGAAAGCACATTTGATTGGAAGCACATTTGATTGACTGGGAGCACTACTCAAGCCCCAGCACCTTAGCCCAAAGATTCCTGGAAATTATAAACTCAAATGCTATGGAACAACTAGTCACCACTCCCACAAGAGGGGACAACACACTAGACCTGATCATTACCAACATGGGGACTCTATGCTCCACACCAGAAGTATATCCCTCATTGGTAAGATCAGACCATAAATTAATTTCACTGGATGTCCACATCCCGACCCCACCCCCAGCCCAGAAAACCACAGTGAAAAACTTCTCAAAAGCAAACTTCTCACTTCTCAAAACCAAAGTGGAATCCTTCAAGGCCCCAGGGCCAGTGGAAACTACAGCCCAAACTGCAGAATCCTATATAAATGCATTCTACGGACATCTCCAGGAATGCATGGATCATGCTATCCCAAACAAAACCAAGACCCAATCATCCAAAGGCAGGCGTCCAGTCTGGTGGACCCCTGCTATAAATAAACTGTACAACAGAAGGAGGAAGCTACTACATGAAAGAGCAAAATCCCAAATAGGGAAGGCAACTCTGATCAGTACTAGCAAAAAATTACGATCCCTCATAAAATCCTCCAAGGCCAGATTTGAAAGAAAAATTGCACAGGACACCAAAGACAATCATAAGGCTTTTTTCAGTTATGTTAGAAACCTGGGATGCAACTCCCAGACTTGTTCTGAGTTGATTCTAAACGACAAAAAATACACTGAACCCACAGACATCGCCAATATCCTGGCAGACAGGTTCAGTGCAAACTTCTCCACCCCCTCCCCACCAAAAGAGCAAGTATCTATCCCAGCAGAGGGCTGCCTCCCAAACATCTCAGATACTCAGGTGAAGGCTGCCCTCTCCAAAGCAAAAAACACTGCTTCCATGGGACCAGATGGCGTCCCAGGTTGCGTCCTACATGAACTACAAGAGGAATTAATCTCTCAAATAAAACAGCTACACAATCTCAGCCTCACTACAGGATATGTGCCCACGGAATGGCGTACAGCAACAGTGGTCCCACTCCACAAAGGTGGAGCCTCTACGGACCCTGGAAACTATCGCCCCATAAGCCTGACTAGCTTAGTCTGCAAGGCTATGGAGAGGATCATCATGGAGCTCATAAACAAAGACATTGGGGACCTACAGACACTAGATCCTACCCAGTTCGGCTTTGTCAAGGGCAGATCCTGTCTTTTGAACCTGGTTGACTTCTTTGAAACAGTCACCAAAGCCATAGATGAAGGGAAGGTAGTCCACACAGCCTATCTGGACCTTGCAAAGGCATTTGACACAATACCCCACTCGGCATCATAGATAAGCTATCCAGCTTAAATATAAACCCCTATGTCACAAGATGGGTCGCAAACTGGCTTAAAGACAGAACCCACAGAGTGAGAGTTGCTGGAGCCATGTCAGACTTGAAACCGGTCACAAGTGGTGTCCCACAGGGTTCTGTCCTGGGACCACTCTTGTTCGGTATATACTTTTCCGAGGTACAGGCAAACGTGGGAGGACTATGGCTCACCAAGTTCGCAGACGACTGCAAACTGGGCGCCATAATCAACTCTCCAGCTGACACAAACATCCTTCAAAAAGGTCTCACAGAGACAGATAACTGGTGCCAGTGCCATGGTTTAAAGCTAAATGCCAAAAATGTATAGTCATACCCTTTGGCAAAAACAATGTGCCCACAAATTACCACATAGGTGGAAACCCATTAAGTACAGAGAAAGGTATTAGGGACCTGGGGACCCAAGTTGATAGCAATCTCTCCTTTGAAAACCACATTGCCAAAGTGGTTAGAAAGACCTTCTACATAGCCCACCTCATCACGAAGGGTTTCACATCTAGATCAAGAGAGGTAATCGTGCACCTTTATTCATCCCTCATCAGGCCCATCATAGAATACAATGCTCCTTTTGGGATGTACCTTACCCGACACCTGCAGCAATTAGAAAGACCCCAAAAGTATCTCACCAAGAGGATCAAGGGTCTCAAACAGATGCCATATGCTGCTCGGTTAAAAAAACTCCAGTTCTACTCAGTTGCATACCGCCTACTTCGAGGCGATCTATGCCTGATATACAAAGCTATGTCAAATCCAGAATTAATGGACATGCTCCACCTCAGTAAATCTAAATCCCTTAGAGCTACATGCTCGAGGGACTTGAACCTCAGCACAGAAATAAATAGAACTTGCTGGAGGGACAGGTTCATAACCCAGAGGCTCCCTTCACTCTGGAATAGAATTCCAGTTCATGTGAGGCAGAGCACCTCACTGAATCTCTTCAAGAAGAATCTCGATAAGTGGATGGGGGATCATAGGTTTGTCCCAGGGATTACTCCCGTGACACTATTAGACAGAGGCACAGTAAACTAAACCTTAAAAAGGGCACAGTATACTCAAATCAAGGGGTGGCGTAAGCCATACAGAATCGGGCTAGGCTTATAATTGCCCAGGGCAGATAGCCTAGTATGAACCTATGAACCTATATATATATATATATATATATATATATATATATATATATATATATGTATACACACACACACACACACACACACACACACACACACACACACACACACACACACACACACACACACACACACACACACACACACACACACACACACACACACACACACACACATTCTGTGATGTTTGAGACTCCAGTCTTTTGTACTTGTGATCCAGTGTTACTTAACCACTTCCTAAACTTTTAGCTTTGCATTCCCCTCACTCCTATGCATAAGTGAAAACCATTAGTCAATGTCTGATTACAGACCAGTGTCTCAGTAATCATTGTACTTCTTTCTTCATTTAACTAAAACTATATCTTGTAACAACCTTTTTTTAAATAAGATTCCTAACATAATGCCCTGACATAATCTCTAGTTAATGTCAGAAAAAAAAAAAGCACTTTGCCTTTCAAATCATAACCCATTTCCAAACAGCAAGTTATCTGGGATTTATATTAGAAACATGTTTTGTCCAAGAAAAGTAGTTATATATGATTTAGCTGTTGTGGAATGGAGAATCTTGCAAAATTCATACTCAGATCATTGTAATGTAAATGTCTGCATCACGCACAAAACATAGTGAGAACTGTATTTGCAAGGGGGGCTGTTCTCCTTCTCCCCCAACATGACAGATATGCTGCTCCCACAATCCTGAGCTCTCTATATATTGTCACTAACATTGCATAAAGCTGGATATAGAGGAAAAGGAAGAAAAAAATCAACTTTTCTATTTACTTTAAGTTGTCCAGACTCAGAGATAGCACTTAAGTACATGTACGACAAATCAACAGCTGACAGATTGAATCATTAACAGTACAAGAACTCATTTAAAGACAGACATTTTAACTGATGACAAAATGGTGCACAAACCTCTGTGATGTTCCCATCTAAAAGTTAAAAAAAAATCCCAGGTATCTTCTCTGTACCATTTCCCCATACAGAATTCTGAATAACACTTTATATGACATAATTTCCTTTCTTTGACACACTGTCATTTGTAGTCTGCTTGATCAAATCTAGCCCTTAGTCATTACAGTAGTATTAAGATGATTGACTATACCTTCACAAATCAACATTCACCACAGGTAATAGCCATGTAATTTTAACCTAAAAAGAATTTACTAATAAATGGTGGGATTTATTTCAGGCACTGGTTATATATACAAAAAGAAATGCAGGCATATATGCAGCACTATACAGGTCTTAAAAGACAACTTAATTTGCATTCTAAAAGTTCTTAGTAACCAGAATGAAAGCACATTTTGGAGACTGTTCTATCATTTGTGGAAACACAATAAAATGGTTGACATTTGCATCATTACTTTATAGATAATGTCTGACACTATATTTGTGGTATAGCCAGCAGATCTGCATCATTCTGGTAATAGCTTCACTTGATCAAATGCTAAGGAAAAAAATTTATTTTTGCTTTGACTGTTCATAAATTCATTAAAAGAGCTAGTTTCAGTATTCCGAGAGACATGCTGTCTGCAACCCCCACTGGGTTTCGGACTACTATGTATTTTACTCATTTTGCTCATAATCAGACCACATGGGCTGAATTGCCGGCAGATCAAATTATAACTGATAGGTCTAACTTGCAATGTCTGAAAACAACACCTTTGTGAGTCTACAAGCCTCAGACATCCACTTACCAAGCCTGACTCATGATTTTTTTAAAAGCAATAACTAACAGAACTCCAAGAGATTGTTAACTTCACAACTAATTGTTCTTGGCCCTAACATTTAGTGTTGCCAATAAGAATTTCTCTACAAATGCTCAAATATTTTAGAGCAGTTAGCCTGATTTTATTGTTCTGAAACATAAGAAATGTCCAACTTCAACCTAATATAACTTTAATATGGAGTATTTTTTACCTGTGACCACTTACTGTGTAAATCTAACTGTGGGAGACTTCTCAATGAGCAAATCAAATAATCAAAGAACATAAGAGTACCATAAATTAAATGAATTAGAATACCATTAATGAAACAACATTAACTAATCTCACTTTCTCCAGAAGGATGTAAGTAATATTAGCACAAAGTCCTGGAATGTCTCCATTTTTTTCTTTTTTATATTAAAGATGGAGTAAAAATTGTAAACTCATGAATCTGTCTAGAAAATGTTCAACATTTTAAAACAAGATTTATTAACACCTACACTAAGTGTACACTATGTAAACACAATAATCCCTATCACATTTTTGTGCTTTCTAGTCACTGAGAAAGATTACAGTAAGAGTACATGTAGTCTACACTTTGTGATAACCTTTATGAATCCCCCTCGATATTTAAGGCTACAAAAAAATCAGCAGAAAAATTAAAATTAGGAAAAAGAAGGTGGGAGTTATGCTTGTATTGTGTCTGTCACTTAGAATGGGAAGGTAGTTGCTGTAACACTCATTTAGTACAATATGCTTTTGATATGGCTTGCTATTGATGCATAATTATATGCAGTACAGTGACTCACCTTTAAAATCTTTCCTTCAGATTACCGGTGTCTAGGGTTCTGACCCCATCACTGGTCACTGTCAGTGTAGTGTTTTTTATGTTCTGTGTGTCTGTCTGGGTTTTCTCTAGATATGCTGGTTTCCTCTCATTCCAAAACTCTCTGTTACAAAAACCAGACATGACAAATAAATAGGAAGATACTGGAGGAAATGGTTATTCTTTTTTCTTTACTGTCTGGATGAAAAAATTTGTATGAGTTCCTTTTATTTTAGTACGTTTGCATTTTCTAGAGTTTGTGCAGAAGAAATGTTTAATTCTGGTTTTGTTCTGCTTTGACATAATGTCACACTGACCTGAAAGTAACATTGTTCCACCTGAAATATGTTAGAAGTACGTGTCCTTCTGTGTGCCATCCTTAACCCTTTAATTGGCTAAATATGCCTTCCAGTACATGCAATGAAAGTAAAGTCAGTATTGGCTGCAGGACTGTTTCATGATGCTGGTCATAGTTCTGTCTACTAAACTACCATGAACTCCTGCCCATGTTTCAAGCCAACACCTGTCAAACTGCATTCTGGACCCTTGTCCTTCTTGACAAGTTATGGTTAGCATTGAGTAATTGTCATATACTTTTCATATTCAATGCTTGTGCTTTTCTGTTTGAATTCTGGAGTCTTTCTATCCTTGTCAAAGGATGCACGATGACTCCTATTCTTAAGAAATCTACATTTGATCCTGACCATATTGATTGTCACCTACTCAGTCTTGAACCTTGCATTAATTAGTCAGGTTATTGAGTAAGTACTGCTTGTCTAACTTGATTCACTTTAAAGGCACATGAAGTGTTGGATCCTTTTCAATGTGGCTTTCATTGTGACATAGCATAGAGATTTCCTTCTTTTGGGTCATGAATGACCTCATTATAGCCAGAGGACAGTGATACTATTCAGTATGCCCTACCTTGATCTCACTGAAACGTTCAACAGGTATGGGATCCTTCTGGGATGTTTGCATTTGTTCTGTGAACTTTCAGGCATTGTTCTCGATAGATTTCACTTTTACTTGTTTGGAAGCTTGTGGAGGGTAATATCTGGAGCTAATTTCTCTTCACTTTACCTACTTAACTCTGAGGTTTCATATGGTTCTGTTTTATGACACTTGTTATTCACTATCTAAACATTGATCTTCATTCATTCATTCATATTCTCATTTGAATAAGTAATTTTGCTATCACTGTTATGTGGATGCTACACAGTAATGCCTGTCCTTCTCTCAAGAGTATAAGTTGGCCGCAGCAGTACCTTTACTTACCTCCAGCATGCATGTCAGTCATAAACTCTTTTTCAGGCAATTTGAATTGTAGCCATCCTTGTACTGTATGTGTAGCATTTTTTTGAAGTCTAATGCAATAAGAATTGTGCAGGTGACTATCTGTGCTACATCAGGGGAAGTTAACTGTCCAAACCCTGAAGCTTTTGTTTAGTATACAAGGAATTACAACCAAAGGTTTGTTTTTAAGGTAAGAGATCTTGGTGTTATTCTTGAAGACGATGCTTTAGGACCAAGTGTTATCTGCAGACTTTGAGCCTATAATCTGAATTAAATATCTCTTCCTAGTAGCAAATCTTGATCTGGTAATTCATACATTAGTTTCTCATGTCTTGGAATTCCTGGTACAGAATATGATCTTTAATTCTACTGCTTGGTTACTGTTTTGTACATATGTTTGACACTGCACTACACCAGTGCTATTAAACTCACATGCTTATTGCAGTATTATTGGTGAAATTATTGTGCTAGTTCATTTAAAAATTCATGCTGTGGGCTCCCCAAACTTAAATAAATCTGTTTGTTCCACACTGTATGGTCCATACTGTCTCTACCACTCTAATTTGCTAGATTTTCCTAGACTGGGCGGGAGTCATCTGGATTTCACTCTTTTTCTTATTGGATGCACACGAGGAATCTTCTGTCTCACTGGCTTTCAAATTCTTCCACACTTGGCAGTTTTAAGAGGTCATTAATGGTCTCTGGTTTGATTCCACATCCTTTGTTTTTTGTCATCCATTTATTGTTTTAATGCAGTCTTGTCCTAATCTGTCACTGTCTCACTTCATGTCTGTACTATTGTTATCATAGTTATGTGGTAGTTATAAACACATTAATTGAAACTAAAACTTAATTTCTATGTATTAAATGCAAAAATGCAAAATGCATTCAGAAGTAGGATTAGTGTGCACTTAGGCACCCCCACAATCTTTCCTCATTTCTCAGTGATCATAATCTCTAAGGCCTGTCCAGTGTGCCTCATTGTTAAGTTGAAACTAAGAACAAACATTCCCTTGTTTATGGGGAAAATTTAGGTACTGAGATCCTTCAGGCAGTCATACTGAGGTATGTGATTTTCTTTTTTTTTTTTTTTTTTTTATGTTTTATCACTACTTTCACCCTCCCATATAATATATCATACATAGAGGTAGGTGCAAGAAAGTTATAGGTGCTCCCATTGTCCAGTCCAGCCATAAATGTTGGTGCCACTCATTTAACATTGCTTGAATTCTGTAAGCCCTCTTGTCTCCATATGGAGGCAAACAGTCATAACATGTAAAACCTACAGCACTAGAAAAAAAAGCTATCTGTCATACATATCCTCATTCCTGGTCTCTGATGCCCAAGATGTTAACTCACCTTTTCCACTGTTGCATATGAGATAATTTCCTCTCCTCAGTCAGAATGGAAGAAGAGCAGAATTCATTTTTAGTAAATACTGATGCATATTTCAGTTTTGCACATGAAATTGTAATATAGATGCACATATTTTTTACAATAGTTGAGCCTTTAGTCTCACTCAGAGTCCTTTGTACATATTATGTAGTCTGGTTTCATTTATAATTTTACATAATGTCAAGGTAAAGCTAATGAAGTTGAAAACAATGAATCTCATGTATCATATGTTATTCACATAAAAAAAAAATTGAATAAAAAATATATTCGTCAGACACAATCACATATAAATTGATCTGCCATTCTGTTAACAAACTGGTGTCTTCAAAAAAAAAATATCTGTGTAAGGAAGCTTGTTTTAAAGCTGGAAATTGTGGACCCAAAACTATGATTCATTTATGATTTTACATGGTATATCCAAGGAGTCAAAAATGTACAGTGTGCTACATTTCTGCACAATGCAGAAAAAGAAACAAAGAAAATTAATAATGCATTTTAGTTTCTTGAAATAATGAAGAGAAAGACTATTTAGAGTTACAGTTAGCCAGTAAAAAGTTGTCAAATGTCCTCCATTTGCTCTCCATAAGGCACAAGGTCTGATGGGAAATATTGATGCTGATGATGCTGAATTAAAGAAGTTAGTCAATACTGAATCAGGAGAGTTATAAAATTCAATGGCATGGTGCAGAATTGTGTGTAATATCATAAATTATCAAAAGTGAGTCCAGTTGTTGAGAGAAGCAGGGATATTATTACATAAAATGACTGATATGTGCAAAGTAATAGAAATGATTCCATCTCAAACAGGACACTCACTTTAAAGTAGATTTTAGCCAGAAAGGAACTGATACAGTGATCTTGTAAAAGGTTACACCAGTTGCTTCTGGGTCCACAACCTTTACTGGCTTCGGAAAATATACACTCAGATAGGAAAATCTCCAACATAATATATTACTGTGAAAACATCACATAAAATATTTTATGTGAAAAGTTTCTAGGATAATGTGGTCAACAAGTCATTATAAAGTATACAACATAAAATAAATGTAGCTCATATGCTGAAGCATTCAAAAGTGTCATAGCAGGAAGAATACTTCTTTGCTGATGAAATAAAAGTTAATGAGATATTTACATAATTGTTCATGACTGAAAAGAAATTTAAAGAATTATATCAATATATTGAAAGAGAAGCTGAGAAGTATATAATTCAAGAAATAAGTGTCAAAAGTTGGCCAGAACAGAAAACTGCAGTCAAGGAATAAATACAGTTTCATTTAAGAGAAATTTAGTTCAAGAAAAAATAAGTTGCATATAAGACATAAAGTTCAAGCTGGTACTACTAAAAACAGTTATGGAAATAAAAATAAGTGGAAATATTATATCACTTTCACTTTGGAACTGTGAATGGTAAAGAAAGAACTCTGATATATTAAGTTGACTTGACATGTCTAATGAAAATGAGGAAGAGTTTCAGAATTGTTTTGTGCGTAATATTTATCACAATGACAGTCTAAGAGAAGAGGCACGTTATATTTGGAAGGGATTTTTGTCTATATCTAAAGTCTTATTTCAAATATTTTATTATTTAAACTTTTGTAATGTTGTGAAGTTAACAGATTCTGTGAGTATAGATGTGATAAATATACTGAAAGCTATATTTTCAAGCTATGAATTCTGGACATGGTGATATCAGATAGTTCACAATACGAAAGCATGGTCATCAAGAGGTTTGTAAAACAACTGGAACATAATGCTGCCTCTAGTCCTAAATATCCACAATTAACTCATTAAGTCAAGGAAGTAATTTTTATGGGAAGGAAATAATGTGAGAATCCAGCATTGTTTCAATAAGAATTGATCAAAAGGAGTAGTTTTGTAGCCATAAAGGGTTGTTATTCACATTGCAGATGGAAAAACTGGTTTGCAAACATGAGATATCTATTTGAAATAAATATGCCTTAGTGACTGTGCTTGTTGTTTCAGAGAAGTGTTGAAACAGCTAAGGTATTTCAACAGGAGGTTAAAAAGAAGTGTCAGAACTGGAGTGGCTTGAACTCTGAAAAAATGACAGCCTGAAATCTGAGCTCTGTGGGAGACAGCGTAAACAAAATATATGATTTTTTTCTTTACACCAAGATAAGAAGGGTAAGGGTGAAAGCTCAAAAGCATCTGCACTCATACCATACTGTATTCTACAAATTCCACATCTATAAATCCAAAGAAAGGAATTTTAAATCCACTAGGGGCAAAGGGAACCTTAAAAGATATCACAAACAGCCAAAAGGAGAAATGGTGAAAACTAACTTGGATGTAAAAGAAGATGTGAGAAGATTGGGATTCTTATTGTGCTTAAATACTCAGACCTTTCAGTAATTAATTGAAAAAGCTGGTAACTTCATATGCAAGAACTCTGAGGAAGCATTGTGATACATTACTAGGTGAAGAAATTCAAAATTATATGAATACTGAAACCCAAAAGAATTCTCTTAGCTCATGCTTATCACTGACTTGAAATAACAACATCAAAGTTTTCACTCTGATTTTCATGCCAGATGCAGAAATATATACCAACAGATTTAGTAGTTTCACAGGGAATGACAGCCTGACAGCTTCAGAAAGATGGTGAGAATAGCACAGGGATAAAACAGGTGACTTACCAGGAATACATGCATAAGAGAGCAATAAGGTAAGGTGAAAGAAGGAACAAACACAGTGGCAGAGTCTGATGAAGTCCCCAGTTTAGGGGATGAACGTGCTCAATCTGTGTGTTTTTTATGTGGAAGAATAAAAACAGCTTGTACTGAAGAGTTGGCTGACTGCAAGTGATTCCGCTGCTGACAGTGTATGCTTTGGATTTTTTTCTTTTTTAGTTACAGTTGACACTGTGGTTACTTTTGGTCATTTTTATTTGTGGTATGCTTAGATGTTGTCTGACTTCAGAATTAGCCTTGTAAACAGGATTATGACCATATTGCTTTATTGTGATTTTTAATCCAAGAGTTCATTCTAGGAATGAATGACTTTGGTGTAGGCCTCTACCATGGCAGGTTTTGGAGAAGACAACATTTGAATCCATGACAGTGTTAGCCTGATGCCATCTTCATGTTTAATGTACTCACTAGACCATATTCTAGTTTAACAGGCATACCAAGGCATTTTTATAGTGTTTTAGTTTCATATTTTGCTGTAATGCATTTAGGTCTAAAGACCATCAAGGAATGCAAACTTCTTAAGACCAAACCTAAACATTTTTTCTTTTATGTTCTCATCCAGTCTTATTTTAATGGCTTTAATGACCCAGATTTAAGTACTCAATGTGAGTGTTTGCCCCATTGTAATGATGTCATTTGTGATATAGAGGTATTCCAAAAATTGTCCCATTAAACAGGACTCTCTGTCAACTATTAAGATATTCGCTAACTGATGATAACCTCAGGCCTTTTCTTAAGTTGTTACTGTGTAATGATTTATATGCTAGATACAGTTTTGCTCCAATTATTTTATAACCTATACTAAATATGTTTCATTTTTTTCATTCATTCTAAATATGTTAAATTATTAATTTTGTTTATTTTTTGAGAATCTTCTTTGCACTACCTCCAGGTAGCCTAAATCTTGTATAGTTAAATGGCCGAGCACAAGACAATATTCAATAAAAGGATTTATAGATACAGCATAACACTACTGAATCTCTTGATGATATTATCTTAAATATCAGTCCTATTTATCTTAGAGTCTTTGTCTTGATGATCATTTTATGTATCTTAAAATTGTATCCCAGCTCTATCTATCTTTTAAGATCTCTAATACTTCTAATAATTTCTAATTGATGGTTGTTTATTACAATTCTTGCACTGAATGATTTCCATTTAGTATCAAATTGTTTTTATTTACATTGAAACATAAACCAAATTTATTTTATTTTATTTGTTAACCAGGGTAGTAGCACTGATCTACAAGGACTTTTTTTAGACTCAGCCCAGGAGTGCTGTTTGATTAAGTGAATTGCTTAGATTCTCACAGTTAGGCAATCTTTCTCTGTGTCTTGAGACGCCAACTCCTTATGAACAGCAGTTCAAACCAAGTAGAATGTAAAATGATAATGGCTGAAGTCCACATAAAAACAAAAATTTTTAATGAACAGATATTCAAATAATTCCAATGGTTAAGCGCTTTCACTTGCTCAGTAGCAAGCTTCATCAGAACAATACAAACAGGACTCCACAACATTTAAATAAACTTTTTGGCACCGAAAGTACTAAGACCACAGCACTTTTAAAGACATATTGCATTATAAAAAGTTGTATGTTTTCTACATATAAAACATTTATTTTAGATATATATATATATATATATATATATATATATATATATATATATATATATATATATATATATATATATATATACATGTCATGCCTCAGTTGGCTGACTACTAAAAAACAAAATTGTTAAAATAACAAAATAGTTAAAAAACAATATAGTTAAAAAACGATGGTTGCATCCTGCATCGAAATGTTATACGACCTATACTGAAACACTACTCCTAATATAAATTATAAATTTATTCCAAAATCAGAAATAGCTGATGCATAGATTTAACAATCCACCGATTGCTACATCCTCGTCAGATAGCCACTACACTTATTTAATCAACTCAAATAGTGAATGCTATTCATTTGTAAATAAGTGATGGTCATATAAATATTAAATAACAATATAGAAACTGCAAATGAATACACAAGTGTAAACTAATCCATCATACATATGCCTAACTGTTGTGAAATGCCTCTCACATAATGTGTATACATTCGTATCAAGCTATGGCTAACAAAGGTTTGATGGAAATAAAATCATTAAGTCCTGGTGGACTGGAAGAATCTAAGAATATTTGCCACCAATATTCTTTATATGACAACCAAGCTTTGTAATCCTCCCGTAGAATCAAATGAAACACTGTCTATAATAGCAAAACCAAAATGATGTCCTTCCCCACAATTCTTGATGTGTCTATACAATGCATTGTTCTCATCCTTGGTTTTGATACTATATGAATGTGCATATATGCATTTCTTGAATTTCCTTTCTGTTTTTCCCATATAAAAACCAGAACAGACAATGCATTTTGCAAGATAGATAATCATTTTAGTGTTGCAATTACCTTGTTAAATCTAACCATGGTTCTGTTTATATTCTCTAACACTATACTATTTTCCTGCATAATTGTGCAACATTGTTTGCAGTTGCCACATTTTTTGGTGTGTGTAGTATAGGAATTTTTATTCCAATTACCTCTCTCTAGGTAATTTTAAATATTGCATCCCATGTTAAACACGAACTGTGGTCCAGTCCCTAAAATTCTCACTAGTTCATTGTCAGTTTGAATAATATTCTAATGATCTGTCAAAATTTTCTTTACCTTACCTATATGAGGTCCATATTCCAATACACATCTCCTGCCATAAGAGACGATGTCATTGGAAATGTGGTCAATATTATCAATATTTGCCACATATGCAGAATTAAGACCCAATAGGGGTTTGTATCTACCTCCCCATTCTTTAATAACTGTTTGACTAACTCTAGACATCATCCTAGCCTCGTATCCCCTTTCCTTAAACATAGCTGTAATACACATCACTTTGTCTAACATGTCATCATATTCGGAAGTCATTCTAATAGCACGTATGATTTGCCCTTTGTAAATATTAATAAATTTGTTCCTTGGGTGATAGCTGGTAAATTCTAAATAACTGTTAGAAAAGGTGTTTTTTCTATAAATCCTTGATTTAAAACCCATTTCTCCACTAGAAACAATTGTGTCCAGGTATGGAACACCATGGAAGTTGCTACATGAGGTGAATTTCAGGAATTTACTGCTCTCATTAAGATATTCTAAAAATTTTTCCAATACTGCTGTACTACCTTCCCATAATATATAAATATCATCTAGGTAACAGGAGTAGTATTTGATATATTTCATAAATTCACTGCTGAACACTTTTGTTTCCTCCCAATCGAGCATAACCAGATTAGCGTATATTGGAGCACATGCAGCTCCCATAGCTACACCTCTGGTTTGCCTGAAAAATTCACCTCATATTGGATATAATTATGTTCCAATACCAATGACATCATATCTAATAATAAACAAGCTTTGTCCCATTTGATGTCTGCATATTTGTGTATACTATTAGCAAATGCTTCTAGTCCCTCTTTTTTTGGGAATATATGAAAATAAATCAATGACGTCTATACTCACAAATAACAAATCCTCCTTCCATAACTGAATAGGGTAATTTTTCAAAAATTCCCAGGAATCTTTAACCATATGTGGAATTTTACTGTATATATGTTTAAGATAGACGTCTATAAGACTACCCAAGGGAAAGGTTTTTGATTTACTACCAGAGATGATTGGCTTAAATGATGGGGTTCACAATGTCTTTGTGGACTTTGGGAATCCCGACTATAGATGCTAACTTGGGATACTCAACTTTGATGTAATTATAAGTGTCCATTGTTACCCTTTTATCAATTAAGAATTCCTCCAGGTGTAGGTCAATCCTCCTATAAGCAATATTTATTTCGTTGAGGGATACGACCTCATAATTTCCTGACATATGCAGTATGTCATATAGTCTGGAAGAATAAGAATATAGGTCATGAGAATGGCAGACTTTTGGTTCCAAAAGGTACACTCAAGGATAATATTTATACCTTGGGTAAGAAATCATTAATAACATCAAACTGGACAATGCATGTTTGACTAAGTGTTTGGACAATAATATAGTCCCTATGGGACTTAGGTTTTTTAAGTATCCTATGGGGATAGAAATTACTGACACTAATACTAAGCCATTTAATTAATTTTTTGATCAATGTGGGTTTAAATATATGCACATGTTAATCAAGTGTAACAACGAAAAATTAGTTAAACTTATGCAAGAAGTGGAAGAGTTGAATGAGATTATTAGAAATGACCTTTTATTCTCACAATGGGAAAAACTTTATGTTAAGCAATTTTATATGGCTGACAATGCTATTAAAAAAGCACATATTCGGAAAAATAAAAACATTTAGTAGAGACATGGATCAATACAGTGAGGGTAGAGCTTATTTGTGGGATAAATATATAGGTCAGAATAGTCATTCTAAGAACACATTAAATGGGATGCCTGATTATGTTAAATCACAAGATGTACATTATAAAGACAACTCACCTTATTTTTACCAAGCAAACAACAGAGGAAGACACAGAGATTGGAAATGGGGGAGAAATTGGAGAAGGCAAAAACATCAGGAGAATCAGGGACATCAACAGTACACAACGGACTAAAGATAATATCTAATGAGGGGAGAAAAGAGAAATTAATGTCAGATAATGTTACGGTCAATCAAACAATTGAGAATATTAAGAATGAGGGTGTAGTGTATAGCTATAAAATTTTAATATTTACAACTATACGGAATATCCACTTAATACCACCCACTTTGATTTACTTTCCAAAGGGATGAAATATATTCCTACATCTAAATTTAGACAAGTGGATTGCATTAGTGAGTTTAAAAAAATACATCAGGAAGCTTAATTTAAGCATTGTATATAAAGATTCTTCAGAACATATTAAAAATACCAATAGGGATAATATGCCTAAGGTCTGAAAAAGAAGAGCCTATTTGTGCCTCCTATGCATCCCATGATATCTATTTATGACAAGTCTGTCACACAAAAACTATACAAGTTACAAAATTATATAAGTGGGAATAGGACTAATTACAACCTTACTGTAAAAGAACATAGTGTCCTTCAGGAATTGAGAAATAATAGAAACATTAGGGTTATGAAACCCGACAAAGGGTGTGGTATAGTTATTTTTGATAGTACAGCTTATTCTTCCAGACTATATGACATACTGCATATGTCAGGAAATTATGAAGTCTTATCCCTCAACGAAATAAATATTGCTTATAGGAGGATTGACCTACACCTGGAGGAATTCTTAATTGATAATAGGGTAACAATGGACACTTATAATTACATCAAAGTTGAGTATCCCAAGTTAACATCTATAGTCGGGATTCCCAAAGTCCACAAAGACATTGTGGAACCCCCATTCAGGCCAATCATCTCTGGTAGTAAATCAAAAACTTTTCCCTTGGGTAGTGTTATAGACGTCTATCTTAAACATACATCCAGTAAAATTCCACATATGGTTAAAGATTCCTGGAAATTTTTGAAAAATGACCCTATTCAGTTATGGAAGGAGGATTTGTTATTTGTGAGTATAGACGTCATTGATTTATTTTCATATATTCCCAAAAAAAGAGGGACTAGAAGCATTTGCTAATAGTATACACAAATATGCAGACATCAAATGGGACAAAGCTTGTTTATTATTAGATATGATGTCATTGGTATTGGAACATAATTATATCCAATATGAGGTGAATTTTTCAGGCAAACCAGAGGCGTAGCTATGGGAGCTGCATGTGCTCCAATATACGCTAATCTGGTTATGCTCGATTGGGAGGAAACAAAAGTGTTCAGTAGTGAATTTATGAAATATATCAAATACTACTCCCGTTACCTAGATGATATTTATATATTATGGGAAGGTAGTACAGCAGTATTGGAAACATTTTTAGAACATCTTAATGAGAGCAGTAAATTCCTGAAATTCACCTCATGTAGCAACTTCCATGGTGTTTCATACCTGGACACAATTGTTTCTAGTGGAGAAATGGGTTTTAAATCAAGGATTTATAGAAAAAACACCTTTTCTAACAGTTATTTAGAATTTACCAGCAATCACCCAAGGAACAAATTTATTAATATTTACAAAGGGCAAATCATACTTGCTATTAGAATGACTTTCGAATATGATGGCATGTTAGACGAAGTGATGTGCATTACAGCTATGTTTAAGGAAAGGGGATATGAGGCTAGGATGATGTCTAGAGTTAGTCAAACAGTTATTAAAGAATGGGGAGGTAGATACAAACCCCTATTGGGTCCTAATTCCGCATATGTGGCAAATATTGATAATATTGACCACATTTCCAATGACATTGTCTCTCATGGCAGGAGATGTGTATTGGAATATGGACCTCATATAGGTAAAGAAAATTTTGACAGATCACTGGAATATTATTAAACTGACAATGAACTAGTGAGAATTTTGGGGACTGGACCACAGTTCGTGTTTAAGATGGGATGTAATATTAAAAATTACCTAGAGAGAGGTAATTGGAATAAAAAATCCTATAATACACACACCACAAAATGTGGCAACTGCAAACAATGTTACACAATTATGCAGGAAAATAGTATAGTGTTAGAGAATATAAACAGAACCATGGTTAGATTCAAACAAGGTAATTGCAACACTAAAATGATTATCTGTCTTGCAAAATACATGGTCTGTTCTGGTTTTTATATAGGAAAAACAGAATGTAAATTCAAGAAATGCATATATGCACATTTATATAGTATCAAAACCAAGGATGAGAACAATGCATTGTATAGACACATCAAGAATTGTGGAGAAGGACATAATTTTGGTTTTGCTATTATAGACAGTGTTTCATTTGATTCTGGGGGGGGGGGGATTACAAAGGTTGGTTGTCATATAAAGAATATTGGTGGAACATATTCTTAGATTCTTCCAGTCCACCAGGACTTAATGATTTTATTTCCATCAAACCTTTGTTAGCCATAGCTTGATACGAATGTATACACATTATGTGAGAGGCATTTCAGAACAGTTAGGCATATATATGATGGATTAGTTTACACTTGCATATTCATTTGTAGTTTATGTATTGTTATTTAATATTTATATGACCATCACTTATTTACAAATGAATAGCATTCACTATTTGAGTTGATTTAATAAGTGTAGTGGCTATCTGACGAGGATGTAGCAATCGGTGGATTGCTAAATCTATGCATCGGCTATTTGTGATTTTGGAATAAATTTATAATTTATATTAGTAGTAGTGTTTCAGTATGGGTCGTATAACATTTAGATGCAGGATGCGACCATCGTTTTTTAACTATTTTGTTTTTTAACTATTTTGTTTTTTAACAATTTTGTTTTTTAGTAGTCAGCCAACTGAGGCATGACATATATATATATATATATATATATATATATATATATATATATATATATATATATATATATATATATAATAAATGTTTTATATGTAGAAAACATACAACTTTTTATAATGCAATATATCTTTAAAAGTGCTGTGGTCTTAGTTAGCGCTTTAGGTGCCAAAAAGTTTATTTAAATGTTGTGGAGTCCTGTTTGTATTGTTCTGATGAAGCTTGCTATTGAGCAAGTGAAAGCGCTTAACCATTGGAATTGTTTGAATATCTGCTCATTAAAATTTTTTGTTTTTGTGTTGACTTCAGCCATTATCATTTTACATTCTATTTGGTTTGAACTGCTATTCATAAGGAGTTGGCATCTCAAGACACAGAAAAAGTAAGTGTTCTCATTTTTTTGTTGGTTCTGCAGTTACAAGAACGGTTACTTGGCATTGTGTTCACAGTTAGGCAATGGAAGCTGAGGGATTCAAACCCTGGACCTTAGGAAACAGCTCATTAATAGTTCTTTAATCCTCTGTGTCAACTGTTAGACTCAGTTAGTTCCCCAAGTTGTTATGTTTTAGATAGATATTTTAACTTGTGTCCTTGTTTTTGTATATGATTACTTTAGGTTTTTAATCATTTGCATATTTTACCAACCAGAAGTCAATCCTTTTTGGGAAACTAGACAATGCTTGATATAACCTGTCCTAAGCATACCATTAAAATACTGGTAAGTGGTTCTACCAAATCTGTGATATCACTTTAACAAAACTACCTAATATCTGATAAGGGCCTGTGGTAGACTCTGCTCTAACCTTTTAATTGATTTCTATATGTCTTTTGGTGAAGTACTTAGAGACATTTGATTTATTTTTAATACACTCATTGAGTTTCTGTTAGTTATTCCAGTTCCTCCAAGATTGAAAATATAGTCATTAAAACATTACTAATATGTTAAATATGGAATGTAGGCAAGTCTGTGAAAACCAGCAATGTTTTACAATATATAACTACACCAGCACTGAACTTACTGATCTGCATTTTAGACTGATTCAGTGTAGCTTTAAATTTATTCCAGCTAAAAGAACTGATTTTGCAAAACTTATTGTTGATGTTAAATTATTTTCTAGAAATCTGATTTGTAGCTTAATGTAGGTACAGAAAGTATGATGCCAGTGTTTAGGTGTCATAGTATTCTTAACCCACACCTACATCCTGCTATTCAAATGTTTGAAAAGGTTTGACAGATTGATATAAGGAAGTCTACTGGGTTGAATTACAAGTATTATGATTTAACACAGGAAGAAAATGATTTATTGAAATTACTCATGACAAGTTATTTTGAGTAATGAAGCCAGTTAAAGGGAATGGGATTGTGTTGATGGACCATACTAATTATAATGAAAGAATGTTTAATTTTGATTTTAATGGGTGATAAAATTTATGTGACAATTAATAAAAATGAAAGTAATACTTTTTTGGGAAGACTGATTATTTTTATGCAGGTTGTTACTATGACAGTTGGTTGATGATGAAATGGATATTTTAAAAGTAAAAAAAATGATCATCCCTTCTATGTTTGGGATTACTAAAATTCATAAGACTATAGCAGCTCCACTACTGAAACTGATAATGGCAGCTAATGGCTCAAAGATAGATCCATTGGTGAATTACATAGAAAACTTAAAACATTTTTAATGATAAAAAAATACATTTTGAAAGATTCTTGGTATTTGTAAATTTATTATCTTCATGTAATTTTAGTGAAAATATTTTATTAGTTACTATGAACATAAAATATTGGTTTGCAGTTAGACCACGCACTCTTAATTTGCAATGGTTCCACAAAGCTATTTATTCCCACTCTGTATTGAGTGACAAGGAGATTTATTTGGCCCCTGAATATGTAGAAATTATTCTGTATATTTTTTATATTTTGAGAGTGAACATTACAAGCAAAAATCAAATGTTGCTATGGGAGTATCTTGTGCCCCAGAATTTGCTAGTGTTATTTTATCATTTTAGCAAACGTGTCATATCTTTAATTCACTTTTTATGGATAACATTAAGTTATGGACACAGTTTTTGTATGTTAATTTTATTACATGGTCCAGAGATAGATATGATTTACAGAAATGTGTTAATTATATAAATAATATTACCCAGTTTTTGTACTTTACTTTGAATGTTGGTTTTATTAATATTCATTTTTTAGATATTTTCATAGTTAAAGATGATCTACATCAGACATTTGACTCTTCTATATACAGAAACCTACTCTTAACAACATTTATTCGTATTTTTCTACTTGTTACCCTTGACCCAAAAAAGGAGTTTGGTCAAGGGGTAAATAATTAGAGTTTCAAGACTGATATCTAGTGATGCTAAATTCTGTGATGGAATTGAGGAAATAAAAAGAATGCTGAAAGAGAGGGCTTCCTTATCCAATTTTTGAAATACATTTAGAGGGAAGCTGTATATAGTAAAAATTAGAGGTTTTGTTGATGTACCAATTATTAAAGATATAGTAAGCGGAAATTGGCTTATAGCCTTTAATGATGAAATGAGGATTATGTTGTTTTCATACAGGAAAGGGCAAAATATGAAACAATCCCTGTAAATAACTGGTCATTTTAATTGGAAGAAGAAATGTACAACAAAGCTATCAAAATGTGGGCATTTCATGGTATGTAAATATATACTCGATTCTTCATTTGTACAAGTTGCTAGTCACCCAAAGATTATTAATTGTACAAGATAATTTAAATGTCAAACAACATGGGGCATTTTATATTGCTACTTGCCTGTCAGGTGATTGTTTTTATGAAGGGAAGACAGAAAGGGGACTGAACAAAAGAATCCTTGAGCATGTGGGGCATATTAAATGGAATGTTAAAACAAATGGTTTAGCTAAACATGCTACTTTATATGGGTCTATCATTAAGTTCTTATTCTTTATTTAGAAAATGATACTGGCTATGCAGGGAGGTGGTGACTAGAAATCAATATTGGAATACATAAAATGGATGTAGCAGAGTCTGTTGAATGCTATCCAATTCACTGGGTTGAATGTAACTGTTTCAATATCAAGTGTGCTATAAATGAAAGCATCTAAACTTTAAAATGACAAACTGATATAGTAAGAGTAATTGTATGTAGTATATACAACAAACTGTTTTGTGCAATAAAATTATTTCTTATATTGATTGTTTTGATGTTTTTAACCATTTAAGTGCACATACTACTCCACTTTTTATGATATTTTATATGATATTATTATCTGTTTCATACACTGGATATTTTTTTGCCATTTATGAGATGTATTCAGACAGAATGTGACTGATCATGTAAATATTTGATTTATGTAATGTCAAATGATAGTAGACATTTTAGTCACGTGGTTACCTAATTTTAATAAGCATCTTGTTGTTTGTATTTAGATTCTGATGAGTTCCTTGGTTGGATGAAAGTACTTAACCTATTTTATGTTTGCCTAGGATACATTTGCATGTCCTGGGAGTTTTGCTGCATTTGTTCTTTTTTGATTTCATTAAAAAACTTTGACATTTTTTTCTAGTGGTGCAATTAGTGTCCTTACAAGAAAAAATGGACCAGACTGAACTGCATTCTTTTTTGTGGGTTTATGTACTTAAATGTTATTATCATTGGTGTTAGATAATCTGAATTCATAGTTTCTTTGATTGCCTAGAATGGCTTTTAAAATGTTTGAGTAATGGCATTTAATTGTCTCTTATTATTTACTGCAGGATTCAAATTAATGTCTTTGAGTACCTTCCATTTTGAATTCAGCAGTGTATATAATGTTTGTTTCACCATGGTGGATTACATTTATTCCTTATATTTCTTCACTGTATTGTATGCATTTGTTTTTAAATGAGATCCCTTCCACATTCTGATATTTACTTTCTTGTTATATTTCTTTAGTGGATATTTCTGAAGGTTGTTTATTAGATTACTTTCATCTAATGTATGTGCTACCTTACTGCTTTCCATTGTCCTTGATCAGACAGGAATGTCACAATCTTCACTCCAATCTTCACCTGCCAAATCTAAACTTCCAAAGCTCATCGTCAAAATTTGGCTGTCTAGCAGTCAAGTGAACTTTTCATATTAGGTTTAGCAGCAAAGTGACAAGTGAGGAATGCAAGGCCTGATTATAGGCATCAACCTCACTCATCAGAATCATTAGCATAACAGTTCTGAACTAAGTCATGAAAAAGACATTAGAATGCTCAGGTTGATTGAACTAAACTTCCTGCAATGCATAAAGTCCATGGCAAGATGACATGATCCACTTCCAGCTACTGGTAAACATATAGAGTTGGATAACTAAACTTAAAGTATGCCCAAAAATATGAGTAGTGGAGAGGACCATCTGAGTAAACCTGAATCTTTTCATCAAAAAAGGAATTGAGTCACCAACTTTTCATCTGTGCAAATGCTGATGTGCATCCAGGATAATCCTATTGAAGGATATAAGAAGTGAGACAACAGTGAGTCAGTACACTGTTGAAGGAGCATCCCAACACTACTGGGTGGATGATATATGAAGAGGTACCCTTTGTTGCTCCAACTTCCATGGCATATTCAAAAGAATTGGCACAAACAACCTTGACCTTATTCAGTTCGATGCATAAAAGATGAATGATAGCAACATAATTTGATTTGGGCATGTATGACATGGAAAACAAAAGAGATTAAGGGTACTAAAACATGATGAATATTTTGTGAAGCCAATTCTCCCTAACAAACATCTAGTGAGAATTATATATGGGACTTATAAAATGCCAGCCTTAATTCAAACAGACCCGGCATTTAAGTATAACACTCATGTCAAGTTTTCAATGATGAAGGTCTAGGCCATATGAAGTATCCATGGCAGTCATTAGAGTGCTCCAGTGGTTTCCAGCTTTGACATGTATAGCATTGTGTATGGCAAGAAGAAGTCCTCCGCACCTCGATTGTCCTCCAATAAAATAGTAAGCAGTTCTCGGGCACAAAACAAATTTATTGCAGCAATAAAGGCTCTCTCATTAACGTTACACTTTTATAATATGTTTTCATCCTTGACTTCTTCTGTTTTAGATAAATTAAAAAGTTTTAGGAATTTACTGCTTTTGTATTTACAATGACTTTTTAACTTGGGAAATGAATTCTGGGTAATGTATTTGTCTTGCTAATTTAATATGTGGCATGCTTTTAACTGGTGAATTTAAAATTAATGGGGTTATTTAAGGCTTGGGAATGTATATTGTTTGTATCTGAAGAAGCCAAAGACGAAAACGTATTATAAAAGTGTAGCGTTAATGGGAGAGCCTTTATTGCTGCAATACATTTGTTTTGTGCCCAAGAACTGTTTACTGCTTTATTGGAGGACCATTGAGGTGCAGAGGACTTGTTTTTGGCTGTTTTTGTGCCTTTTATCTCCTTTTTCTTGTTATTGTGTATGGCAAGTCTACAGTACATATGTAGACTAGATCAGGCAAGATATGGCATATGAATGAATGATAACACAATAATGTGTCTTTGCAATTCACCTGAAAAAAATTGCATAGCAAAGTACAGACCTAAAACAATTTGTATATCGCCAAAGTTATAAAATCAAATTGATAAAATATTTAAGAAAATCTACATATAAAAATATATGTACATAAAAAGAACAGAACCAAGGAAGAAAATAATTAATTAACTACAAGAATCCCATTAGTGAAAAAATGTCCTAAGTAAAATAAAACAATATCTTAAACAGCCCACAGCATAAAATAATTAAAATAGATAGCAGTTAGAGGAACCTGAAAAGAAATTACAAGTCTACAACCTAAAAATTATAAACTTGAGCTGCGGTGCATGCATTAAGTACTGTGTTATGTAGTCTGTAAAACTAGATAGGTAGGGGTTCTAATATCACTCGAGCCCACTTGGTGTGTGTGTGTGTGTGTGTGTGTGTGTGTGTGTGTGTGTGTGTGTGTGTGTGTGTGTGTGTGTGTGTGTCTGTGCACTTCCCTAAAGAACAAGTGTGAATCCCACATTGACTTCCAAACTGGCATGGTTTTACAATTGGATGGGGAACAGGAACTTCATCACTGGTTTGACACGTATGTCTCTAATGGACATGGGCAACCTGTAAATGGTTCATCTCCCAGGCCCTGCTTGCAAATGTTATATCTCCCAAATCCCTGCTTACATTTATCAATGGTATCAGAACTAGTCAGAGATTTGTGATGCATGGCTAGGCTTAATAAAGGCCCTCATGGCCGTTAGCCTAGTAAACACATATGAATCTATTGTACTATAAAAACAGACAGGAGTTAGATACACCCATGCATAACTTCAGAAGTACATGTAACAATAAGTGTTATAGCGAATCTGAAAGCTAGCTAAATATAGGATTAAACAGAGTACATTAAGAATGAAAAAGAAATGGAATTAGGATTAATAATCTGGCAAATATTTGAGCAGGCAAATAATTTCTAATAATAACAATGGTATAAAAAACTTCCCAGAATCTAGTGGGGTACCAATACAAAAGAGAAAGTCATTAAATACATACAAATTTAAGATTTACAGGAACACATGACAAAACTGACAAAAAATGGTGAAACAGAGTCACAGACATATTCAGGCTTATCTAGCAAAGTGGCTGTAGGTAAAGACTGAAAAATTGAATTCAAAAACATCACCTCAAAATCCTAGCATAAAAAGTCATGAAGTGCAATCAATTTCAGTTTTTGTATTTGATATAACAAAACCTGATGAAAATGGATGAAAATTTACAAAAGTATCCTGTAAAATCCAGCAAAGTAGCTATGTGAAAACTGAAAAGATAAAATCAAGAGTGACACACCATTGTTACAATAGTTAAAACTCCTGTTCCACTATCTTCAATGAGCAAAGAACAGTAGATCCAAGTGCAAAGTTTGCAAATCCAAACAAGGTTGGTTAGCTCCATCCAAGGGCTGAAGAAGCCCAGGCAAGCAGCAGATACAATACAGTGTCCACATACCACTAAGCATAGCAGGATCATGAAAGCTTCGAATAACAGCAGTAGACGCCAATTCAAAAAATGATGTGAACAAAGCCTGTTATGTAGCAGCAGATAACCAAAGCCAGTAGCTTGTGTGACTAGTAAATGAGAATAATGACAAAATGTTCAAACAAAGCAGCGCAGATAAAGGTCTGCCACAAAGAAGGCAGAAATGGACTTTAAGCAGTATGTGAATATTTTACTCACTTGCAGATGAAATCAGACATATTTTTCTATAATAAAATTGAATGGTGTGTATACAAAATAACTGTAGGCTGCAGTACAACTTCTAACCTGCTATAATAAGTAATCCAACAACTGAAGATTAAGGAGAAAAATCAAAGTCTGTTCAGTTTGTAGATCCAACATCCAGTACAATCCAGACCAAGTGACTCCAGAGGCCATGAAGAGTAAGTCTCTTCAGACAGTTGAACATGTCAACAACCTATACCAGGCATCTGGGTGCATATATTTTGGGTATGTTAAACTCTTTGTGATTTTTTTTTTTTCCAGTCTGGCTGTAGGTTAATATAAAGAGAATAACTGACCCTTTCTTTAGTGGTCTTCTGGATTCCAGTACAGAAAGCAAGGCAGGTAAGCAGTGGTTGGGGTGACCAATGCTAACTACACTGACACCTACCAAGATGTCTATAAACTGTAAATGGAAATCTGCTACTGCATTAGTACCAGTCAGATATATCAGATGGAACAGGCTACAGCTGATAGGGGGGGACACTATGTGTGAATTCATGATGCTATCCATAAACCGATACCAGAACCATCTGCTGGGGAACACAGGGAATCAGGGGAGTTGGTTATCCTCACATCACCTGATTAACAGCTAGGTATTTTGGGATACTGTTTCTCCCCATGAAATGATAGCAATAATTGCCAGTCTCATTTAGAAACCCTGAATGCTAGTTTTATACTGAATAGCTGTAAGCGTTTTTTTCTTGTTACTTTTCTTTCTCTAGTTTCGTCTTGAAAACTTAGAGTTAATATTCACCCAGACACGAGCTTAGTCATAGATTGTTTTAAGCTGTGACCTCAGTGAGCAGTACAAATCTTAACAGAAAATCAGTTATTTAGTAAACCGACAAAATATAAACATATTTGATGTTTATATTTTTTTGTAATCTATATTTAAAGGCATAGATGTCTGTATTCATTTGGGAAATAAACTGCTACATGTATTTTGACAACCATTGTATATTTTTCTTTTTCTCCTCTACATTTATGTGTGAATATTGACAGAACTAGATTGAGTAAGCAGAAAGAATCTTTAAGCTTGAATAATGAATATATTACTTCTTATAATACTTGATATGTCTGTGTCATTGAAATAATGCTATTATTTTAACGGTAAGAGCAGTGCCCTCTCACAATGTTAAACTGTGTATGGATTGTTCATTTTTATTTTTTTCAGCTGAGTATGTCATTGCATGTTTTTTAAGAAAACAAAATTTGAAAAAGAAGTAATGTCATCATTTTCAGTTGATACTCTCTACAACCATAAAAGGTTGTAGCATGAGGAGTCTTGTTATATTTAAGCAAGTTAAATGCAGATCTCCCTCTCTGTCTGTATCTCTCTATGTATATATGGTGTATATATCACTTTAAACAATATAAATGTTCTGCACTCCTGTGAGACAGTTTATATTTGCACAGAAATACATGGTTCTTATTTGAGTAAGCTAAGTATCCATGGCTTCACACTTCTGACTTTCTGTGCTTCTCACAGCCTCCTTAGTGACCATACTAAGCCCTTACATTACAGTTTTGCATCTTCACTGTCTCTTCCTATTCTCATTGCTGTCAATACACGAACGGACAGATCTGCAGAGACAGGAACCTAGCAACAAATTTAAAAACATCTTAATGAAAAGCTCAGGCTTCTAGATCAGCAAAATGTATTAGTTGTTATTGATTTATTTGTTTGCTTTTTTTAATTCACTTATGCATCTGAACAAACTGTAATACACATTTGCTTCCACTTTCAGCCTATTGTAAGCACACATCTGCTACAGGTCCAACAGCAATATCATGAAAATAAACTTTAAAACATGAAGAGCTAAATGTTTTCTTACCCCTCTACAGTTAAATTTATATACAACTAACTACCGTGTGGATTTCCATAGATACATTTTGTGTGGACGTTACTTTGAGGTATATGCCTGAAGAAAACTGCACTATGAGAATTACACATCTGACACTTTTTATGCCATGCTATACACAATATATATTCTTGCATTTCTATAGTGCACATCATTTTTTGTATTGCAGAGTATTATTTTATCTTAGATAGGAAAAATATTTTTTTCTATTATATATGTTGTATAACAGTCCTACCTAAGTGGAATGTTATGTTACAGTATTAAAAATGCAGTGACAGCTAAAGTCATTTTATTTATGTATTTATGTATTGTGTTTGAAACCAGCTTAATTAGCCAGCTCAGGTTGTCCTTGCTCAATGCAAAAGTAAGTGTTATGATACAAAATCAAACAACGTAGCAATATCATAGTCTGTGAGGCTTTACTAAATTGTGAATTTTGTTGTTGCTAATTGAAGATGAACAAGACCTACAGAATAACTTGATATAAATTATTTGTTTTAATTGAAGCTCACAAACGCAAAAAAATATAAATTCTGTTATAACACATAATAAGATAACCACAGTATGTTAAATAAAGGAAGCTTGTAGGTGATTACTAGGCTAGCAACCTCAGGGGGCCTTTTTTAAACTTAGCCATACTTCCCAAAGGTGAGAATAAAACTCTGCATTAGTAGCATTAGCAGTAGCCAAGCAGTAGCCATTCAAGTGATTCCCCTCTTTTCATCATTCTTGACAAGATAATTCTTTGTTTTCAGTAAGTACTGCTTGATTTGTTTCTAACTTCAGAATATCTGCCTAAACACTTCATCCTTAAATTTTCTAGATCTATGTATTACTGTTTGGCAGTGCTCTGTACAGACTCAGACACCTTGAGTGACATTTTCCCTGTAAAAGCACAATTGAAATTTCTCAAATACCTAGTTGCACACAGGGAAACTAGTTGCAGTGACAAGCACTGTCCCCATAGCTGCAAACCGGATACTCCTGACAATGATTGATATTCTCACTCCGTCTAATCAATAAAAAAAGGTCTGTTGCCATGGATATGAACTTTTCTACTGTCTCCATTACTGGCTTGGTGGATATGGGCATCCTGAGGCAATGTAGAAATTGCCTCATGTTTACTGACAACCAATTAATTCTCAAACAAACGGATATGGTATGTGAGAGATGTATTTACACAGTGTCACTGGAGGTAAAGCTCTCACATAAAAGTACTCCTAATGTCAGTAAGGTTGTCAGTAGTACACATGCTGCATCCATCACGCACAATTCAAAACAGACATATCAACCCATATATACTGAAGCACTTAAATGTAACCTTCCTAAACCACAAAGACCTCCTAGACAAAGTATACATAACAAATACCCTCAACAGCCCCAAATGCACTCTTTCAAAACAACACCCACATCAACACATAGAGCTACATCTCATGGAGCCTCTACCTCTAAGCCCATAAGGCAAGCCACCATACAATCCAACATTCTAGTTATTGGAGACTCCATTGTGAGGCACACTGATGTCTCTCTCACCAGGCTGAGTAAGGAGAAAGTCACGGTCAGTTGCTTATCAGCGGCTAGGATCTGCCACATTATGCAGGCAACCAGGACACTGAACCACAATTACCAATATGACTCAGTCATAGTCCATGTGGAAGTAAATGACCTAAAATGTACCTCTCTAGTCTATATGAAGACAGACATCATGGAGCTCTCAGAATATGTGTCTCAGGCTGGTATGAGCTTAGCATTGAGGAGTATTTTTCCTTCTCCAAGGATGATGCCACAATATGAACAAAAGATGATTGACTTTAATAATTTGCTTAGTTTCTGGTGTCATTCTAAGGGGGTGCAATGTTTTGCCAGGGATGGTCAGCACATCTCCCCTCTAGACTTTTGAATATTAGCTAAAACATTGTCTTCCCCATAGTGGCTTTTTTAGGCAATGCCAAACTGAAAGTACTTCTGACATAGCAAATCATAACCAAGAAAATCTAAAAGTATTACTGCTCAATGCTAGGAGTGTAAACAAAAAAACTCCACTCCCTGGAAGCTGTCTTTACCTAGAGAATACTGATGTCTGTGTGGTCACTGAGACACGGTTTAAAGCCACAGAGAACACACCAACAGTGGTTGGTTATAATGCCTTCCACACATTTAGGCCAGCTACTTCACAGGCAGGGACTAAAGGTGGAGGTGTCTCTACTTACATCAAAGATAAATATACTTCAAGGCTCGTCAAACAGGACAATACACTTGATCTGCTCCATGTTCAAATCACCATAGGTAAAATCCAATACCAATTCCTTGCAAGCTATAGGTCCCCCTCTAGGAAGCAGGACTATTCAACCCCAGAAAGTTTGACCCCGGACTGTTCCCCCCCCGGACGGTTCGACCCCAATGCATTTCTGCACAATTTCATGTATAAATTTATATGTATTGTATATGTGATTTTTAGTGGAGAGTTTGACCCTGGACTATTTGACCCCAAATATATTCTTTTAAGTACTTTATCATTATGTTATTAATTAATCAATTATTCAATAATGACACTGTTAATTTTTCATTGTAAATATATTTTCTATTAATATTTTTATTTTATTTAATTATTACATTGCTTAGTATAAATATAAAATTTAAGTCTTTAACATATAATAACTAGTGTTATGTTTTAACATATTATGACTACTGTTACTTTATAACATACTTTATGGCATATGTTTTCCATCAATTAAATATATATTTTTATTTTATATTATGTTGATATTATGTTGATATGTTAAATATGATAATAAATAATTTCTTTAAAATTAAATTAAATCAATTTTTTATTCAGGTTAATACGCCTTCTTCATCTCGAACATTTATACTACCACCAAAGTTCAAGCAGCAACATGCAATTTTCACCATTTCCCACCGTCTACCATCAAAGCACATCAGAACCTCAGGAAAGTGGATATGGATGTATGAGTAAATGACCCAGGAAACACATACCATTTATTTAAACTTATTAGAAACACTAACCAGCCAACCCAATATTATATTCATAGGTGAATTTAATTACCTCACTATTAATTGGGAATCCTATACAACATCAAATTTACATGCACAGAAATTCCTGGATTTTGTAAACACAAACTCCCTGGACCAGATAGTCAATACACCAACCAGGGGTGCAACCATCCTGGATCTGGTCCTCAGTAATATGGGAGACTGCTGCACGCCCCCTACTGTAATGCCTTCCCTGGCAAAGTCAGACCAGAAAATGGTCTCCTTTGAAGTAAAAATAAAACCTGGACCTCAGCTAAACCGGGAATATTCAGGAACTATTCTAAGGCTAATCTCCTGCTATTAAGTGAGAACCTGGCAAAATATCAAGCCCCCATAAACCTTGAGAACACTGCTGCCTATGCAGAACTGTTTACAGAAACCCTGTACAGGCATGTTAATACCTGAATAGAGGCAGCTGTACCCACCAGGAGGAATTACAGAACTAACTCAAAAAACAAAACCACCCTGGTGGAATCTCAAAATCAATAGGCTGTATAACAAAAGGAAGAACATCATGGCAAACATTAGGAGGTGCAGCACCGCAGCAGGATAAAAGCTTGCTCATCAAATTAAACAAACAACTCAGAGGACAAATAAAGCTTGCCAAAGTCAAATTTGAGGTGAATCTGACCTCCCATACCAAGGATAACCACAAGGCATTCTTTAGCTATGTCCACAACCTCAAAGACAATACACAACTGTGTGCAAAGCTCACTGTAAATGGAGCCACGTATGCTGAGCCAGAAGACATAGAAAACTTCCTGGCTGATAAATTCATCTCCAACTTTGCCCCCTTCTCCCCCTCAACTATCCTTGAATATTCATCAAATATAACTCCCCCTACTATCACTAGGGAAAGGGTCCTTAATGCATCAGTGGGCTCAGACAATATCCCAAGATGCCTGCTAAATAGCATGAAACATGACCTATCAAGGCCTCTGGAATTACTATTTAACTGTAGCCTCCAAACAGGTTTTGTGCATCATGAATGGAGAAAGGCAACAGTTATCCCTCTGCACAAAGGTGGGCCATCTACAGACCCTAGGAACTACATACCTATAAGTCTCACTAGTCTTATATGTAAAGCCATGGAAAGAATTATCATGGAGATGATCAATAGAGATATAGTAAACCTCCAGACACTTGACCCAACCCAGTTTGATTTCATCAAGGGAATGTCATGCCTACTCAACTTGGTGGACTTCTTTGAGGAGGTCATCAAAACAATGGATGAGGGCAAAATCATTCACACTGCCGACATTGACCTGGCCAAGGCATTTGACACAATACTCCACTCAGGTATTGTTGACAAACTCAAGAGGTTAGGTGCAAACCCATGTCACCCAGTGGATAACCAACCGGCTCACAGACAGGACCCAGGCAGTTAGAATTGGGGAGTCCACTTACACAAAGAGGCCAGTCACAAGTGGAGTCCCTCATGGTTCTTTCTTTGGACTGCCCCTTTATGGAATTTACTTCTCAGAAGTCAAGGCCAATGTCAATGGTTTTTGGCTGACTAAATTTGAAGATGATTTCAAATTAGGAGCTGTCATTGAATCTCTCACTGACACAAATGTTATCCAGGAGAGGCTGACACAGACACATGACTGGTGTCACAGTCATGGACTAAAACTAAATGCCAAGAAATACATAATAGTATCCTTTAGGAAGTCATCCATCCCCGGTAACTATCATATTGACAACACAGCCCTTAGAGTTGACTCAGTAGTCAGGGAATTTGGGAAACACATAGATAGTAATCTAGCCTTTGACAATCATGTGTCTACAGTGGTGAGGAAACACTTCTATATTGTGCAACTTATAAATAAAGGTATGGCATCTAAGTCCAAGGAAGTCATTGTTCTACTGTATTTGGCATTCATCAGACCTATCTTTGAGTACAATGCCCCCTTTGGTATGTACCTAACCAAGGAGATCCAGTAATTGGAAAGTCCACAGAGGTTCTTCACTAAAAGAATACACGGCATAAGTAAAATGTCCTATGCAGACTGCCTCAAGGTCCTATCCCTGTATTCTCTCTCCAACAGGGTTTTAAGAGGAGATTTATGCCTGGCATACAGGGCATTGTCAGACCCCACTCTGATGGACCTCCTGCATATCCACAAAACCAACGCCACCAAAATTACCCATTCTAAAGACTTAAACCTTGTCTGTGATATAAATAGGACCTGCTGAAGAGATAGGCATGTATCCCAGAGAATAGTACATCTGTAGAACAGGCTCCCCATCCATGTGAAGCAGAGTTCTTCCCTAATCCAATTTAAGTGTAACTTGGACAATTTGATGGGAAACCAGGATGTCATCCCTGGTTTGGCACCTATGTCTCTAATGGACATAGGTAACCTGTAAATGGTTCATCTCCCAGGTCCACGCTTACACTTATCAAGGGTATCAGAACTTGTCAGAGATTTGGGATGCATGGCTAGGCTTAAAAAGGCCCTTGTGATCATTAGCCTAGTAAACACCTATGAACCTATGAACCTATATCTTGGGTCTGTAAGGTAAACACCTTGACCATTATAACAAACCACAACCCACATATGAAACTTGTATGAATCAAAGCATATAGTACAGGAAGCAGCTCTTTAACAGCTCATAGCCTTATTCATCTGCACTAAGTGCAAGACTTGTGCTAAGTAAGTGAGCAAACAATATCCAATACTTAAATTATGGTCATCAAATAACAAGATACAGTCAGTAGTTGGCTGATCCCAACGGCTTAATTTACTAAGTTCCTGTTTGCTAGTATCATCAAATGATGTTTTAGGTTTGCCCGAAGTGCCCTAGGCCACTCTGAGCCTGTGTTGTTTCAGTAACCATATATTATTATTTTTTTAATCATCTTTATTAACATGAGTACACATACATTTAAAGAAAAAAAGTTTTTAAACATTTTTCATTAACTTCATATATTATACATATGCCTTATTTCATAACAATTATCATTTACTGGAGCTCTATATACATTGCTCAAATCCTGCCTTCCCTTAAATTTCACTCCTTCTGAAGATTTTTCTGCATGCATTTTCATATAAATATCATATATTTCTATGAAATTTCTTCCTTCCCTTTTTGAAAGATCCCACCTTAAGTTATTTATTCTCTTTGACAATATTCAGTACTTTATTTATTGTTGGTTTAGATATTCTGAATTATCACTCTCCCTTCACACCTCTAGCAATTGCTGTCTATCTGAGGAAAAAATTATCTTAAGTCTGCTTGCAGTACAACTGTACCTATGAAAACACGTCCATGCAAAAATACTAAAACTTCTGGACATTGTTAACATTCTTGGGAGCTGTAAAGGTGTTCTCCTGCTGTTTCTTTATAAATTGCATTTCCAGTCTCTCTTCTCAATCTTTTCTAACCTCTTCTGATCGACTGCTATAGTTATCACACAATATTTTGTATACCCTGCTAATTATCCCTTATTTAATAGCAACTTCTGTTGTAGACTTAACTAAACCCTCAACCGCAGCTTGTCTTTCACTTGGCATTCTTTTCTTTGTCTTTGCTCTGTTATCAATCCCTGATAGAAAAGGTAGTCTCAACCTGCAGTGCAAACCTCTACTTGGTCTCATATCACTTTACCTTTTCCTGTAGAGATGCTCCCAGTACCTTGTTTCCTTTGCTGATTTTATCCAATAGATACAAGCCCCCTCTTGGCTATTTTCTGCACCTCTATTTACAGTTATCTCTCTTGGCAAATTTTTCTTTCTCTGTTCCCATGCTAGCTTAGTTCTTAGAATAATTTAAGCTACTCTGTAAATATAATATTTTGTATGGATGTTGTTATACTCCTTAAGAGTCTGCATCCAAAATCCTACTCTCTCCTTATTTCTTGAATTCCCCTTCCCCATTTCTTCATCATGCCTTTCCACTTTAATCTAGAATGTTCTGGTTATGTTATGTATACAAGCCTCAATTACATTTTTTTCCAAAGTCTCCCTTCAAATCAAGTATTTCTAAACCACCTTGTTCTATGAGAAGAAACATGACAAAAGAACAATGAAAAAGACATGTAAATATATTCTGAGGAGGTGTTTCTTCTTTTTAAGTTAACACAGTATTTCAAGACACTACACAAGCTATTTAATGAAAGCATGTTCAAGTTTTCTGTCTTTATAAGTTGCTTTCTAGTTGCAATAAAGCAGTTGAAAACACAAATAGGATTATGTGGGAGCATATCATATCATCAGCAGCATTCTTACTGATCTGGTTTAGGTCACCAAATTACAATGGCTCTCACCAAACGTGTTGGTGAATTTCTGACAATAAACAGGCCATCTTATGCATAAGCAATTAAACAAACATTTGGCTTTTTCAATCACTGTATTCTTAAATGAACTATGTGACAGCGTATTTGAACAAAACATCAGTTTAGCAGCTTGGGATTTGGGAGGGTGGCCTAATGGTTAAGCTGTTTGCCTTAGAAACACAAGGTACAGGGTTTGAATCTCACTGAGGATAATTAGCTAGGCTTAAAATGTCTCGCAAGGGCAGTTAGCCTAGTACTAATCTATAAACCTATAAATCTATAAATCTATGATTCAGTAATACGGGTTTCTGGAAAGTGTTTGATATGTTGACATACTCTCAGATTAAAGAATGCCCTTTTACATACTGCTGAAAAGTATGTGAGAAGTGCTGATTGTTTTTCATAACTAAATGCATTTACTTACATTTTCTCATAGTTCCTAATAAAGCCTTATATCTTACTAATATTTTCATTGGTGTCTTTCTTTCCTCCTACAGAATTAAAGCATGAAATGTTTGTCTTAGACTGGATTCTTCTCAGTTCTGTTAATTTAATAGTCTTTCTAACAGCTAGAAACACAGTTATATAAATGCAAGGTAAATCAGATAAACTTTTTGTAATAAGAATGTAAATTTACAGAATGTCTTTTTTTTTAAAAAAAGAAACATTAATTTATTCAGTTGACTCGTTTTTTAAATTTTTATCTGTGTAGGGAGTGTGAATCTTTTATACTTGGTATCTATATTATTTATTATGTATTTCAGTTTTAATGTTAGGACTCAATTGAATATTTTTACTTTTTTAATTAGCTTAGAAAACAAATCATGCCTTAACGAAGAATCACTTCTGTGAATGAATGCATCTGCTCAGATACAGATTTCACTCAGACGTATAAATACTTGTATTTGCTACAGACGTTACATAGGTAACAATACAGCTGACTCACTAATTTTAATTGTACCATATCTGCAATCTTAAACCTATCTGTGGAATAGAAGATGGACCTCCCTGTAACAAGAAATATTTTCTATCTGCCATATAGATGCCAGACTTTTTATTCTATCACAGACATGACTGTAATCTTTAGATTGAAAAAGTTTCAAATGGACCTTAAAAATTAGATTATTTTAAAAATTCTTAGCTCATTTAAGCGATGTTGGCAGGGATAGAATCTATTCATCCATCCATCCTTCCAACAATCCATCCATGCATCCTTTTTCAATACATAGTACATCCAATACAGGGCCATGGGGAGCAGAGCCAGTCCTGGCAAGAAGTGGGCATAAGGCAGTGCTAGTCCATCAAATAATGCACATATACTCAGGCCATCATAGAATGTGCACAAACACACACACACACACACACACACACACACACACACACACACACACACACACACACACACACACACACACACGTGCAAGCACATGTACACATATCTACTGGCAATTTGGAGCATTGTTAATCATACTGCCCTTATGTCTTTGGGATATAGATGAAAACCAAATGATCCTGCAACTTGTGCAGGCTTGAGAAGAACATGCAAAGTCCACACAGAAGTCACCCAGGTAGGAACATAACCAGACAACCAAGTGCTGTATGGCAGCAGTGTTAACCGCTACACCACTCTATGTTCCTTTATAAAAACAAGCATATCAGAAACATTAGAAGAATTTTACCTTTTCCTTGTGATTGTTTATGTCAATAACATGGCTTCTTTAAGCCAGTTTTTTACTCTTTAAATCTACCCTTTACATGCCTAATGTGTTGCTTGGAATAACAAATCATCTTCATGTTTTTTCATCTTTGTGGTATCCCCAATTTCTTGGTCCGATCTAAACTGCAGTATCATAATGCCAGTGAAAATGTTTTTCTACATTCTAGTTCTGACAGTACAGCCTGATATTCTGCCATTGGTCCTTCTTGTTATTACGTCTGTATAGTGTCTTCTGAGGGAAAAATTCTACCATTACAACTGGCATAGTTGAATGTCTCTGCATTCCAAAGCAACAATTTCATATGTTAAAATGGAGAAAGGTAATAATAATGCATGACAAATTAAAGATAAAAAGATGAAAAAAACTCACTATGTAGTCAAAAATACTGCTTACATAGATTCTTGAGTGTGACCAATGCCAAGAAATGTACTTTTGATATGGAATTTATCCAGTCTCTCATTAAGCACTTTACATTTCGGATGACTGTGAGGAGTATGCAAATTTCCCTATCCTCTCTTGTTTTCTGTTGTCTCACTGAATATTCCTATTCTGTTGCATTATTCCACCTGACTTCCAAGGTGTTTTTTTCTTACTTAGACATTTCTCTATAAGTCTCCCAAATACTGTATATCTACAACAGGTTATTACACTCTCATCTACTTACCTATAGAAACGGCATATATAACATTTAGCTACCTTACCTTAAATACAGCATTTCCCACTGCAAGCTGAACACTGTATCATTAGCATTACCTTGATGTTTGGAACAAGTGCAGCCGAACTGAGCTGAACACTGTATCTTTAGTGTTACCTTGATGTTTGGAACAAGTGCAGCCAAACTGAGCTGAACACTGTATCTTTAGTGTTACCTTGATGTTTGGAACAAGTGCAGCCAAACTGAACCATGCATTGTGTGTATTTACTTGTCTGGAGCTGTAAATTGTTATAGTACTTTAGTCTGCTAGTTTGAGTTAATTGCCATTTGTCTTTGTTTCTGCCTTATAGTCCTGCTTAGTTTCTCATGCTATGTCACACATTTGCCTGTCCATTTTGTACTCGTGCTTTTTCTATAGAAGTACAAAGACCAATTAGAGCTGCTGCTACAGTGTTTTGTACTTTTGCTGGCACAGTATATCACATTGCTTAGTTAGTTATTATGTTTGTATTTATATAGAGCTACCTTCAGACAATTTCATCATTAGTGTATCTTGTTTCAAACTGGTCTCATGTTTGGTTTTTCAGCTGACCTAATATTGTGTAATACTGCTTGACATTTAGCTCTTTTTTTCTGTCTTTATTTTTTCTTCCCCTAGTCTTTCCAACACTATTTCCTTGCTGATGCTCAGCCTTCTACATTGAATCTGAGTCTCTCACAAGACCAACGTCCCAACCACTGTTTTAAGGAACACTACCCATCTTTAATTAAAACAAAGTATGTTATAAATGATGTTATACATTAGGTTATTAAAGCATCTTAACTGCTAAGTTTCTTTTTCTTTCTGTAAGAGAGCATGCTACCAGGAATGGCAGTAGCCCATATCCTTAGTCTAGCAACCCCTCTTTAGGTTCCCCATTTTAACTTTTCTGTATAACTGCTGAATGTATTATCTTACACACTCTTAGGTTCCTAGGTGTTTTTTTGTTATTGACCGGCTTTTTGCCATTCTTTCTCCCCACTATCGACTAGTTTTATCTTACCAACATCAGGTATAGCCTCTTCAATAGTAGAGCCTATAGTTTTAAATTATGCTCTGTAACCTCTACTTGCTAACCCCCACTGGTAGATTTCTTTATCTTAGTAAGTAAATTAAACTGTAAGCACGAGTCACCATGCTCCAGCAACAGTAAAACGATCCTTTATTGTTCAAATTCCGCACATAAACAGTACTGAAAAGTACTTTTAAAACACAAAGACAAGGCAAATGAGTTATTCTTATGTGTTGTGTTAATGGCTTTTCGTCCAGATTTTATCCAGACTTCTTCAGACAATTAGAGTACATTCAAATTGTAATTTAAATACCCTTGTCATGTAGTGTGAACCTATCAGGTCTATTCCATTAAAACACTACAAATTTAAAGGTATACTTTGCCGCTCACATGAGCGTAACTTAAAGTTAATGTTGTCTTTGTTGCAATACTAAACTGAATTCAATATTGCAACAAAGACAACATTAACTTTAAGTTACAGTCATTTGAGCGGCAAAGTATACCTTTAAATTTATAGTATTTTAATGGAATAGACCTGATAGATTTACACTACATGACGAGGGTATTTAAATTACAATTTGAATGTACTCTAATTGTTTGAAGAAGTCTGGATAAAATCCAGATGAAAAGCGCTTAACACAACACATGAGAATAACTCATTTGCCTTGTCTTTGTGTTTTAAAAGTACTTTTCAGTACTGTTTATGTGTGGAATTTGAACAATAAAGGATCGTTTTACTGTTGCTGGAGCATGGTGACTCGTGCTTAAAGTTTAATTTACTTCATTTGTATTTGGCTTTTTGGTTTCTGTTCATGATTTCTTTATCTTAGTTTTTTTCTTTTTTTGTCTTGTTTCTCTCTCCCTCTCAGTAAATATGCTTATTTGTCCTCAGGCTATATTCATAACAGCTTTACATACTCACTGCTCCTCTCCAGTCTTTTTCTTAACATGGGAGATAGTTTCTCTAACAAAGCAGCTCACTGAGAGTCACACAAACCTGCTCCGTTTGCCCTCGCTATGCTCAGGCTCACTCTTCTCCCCTTCCCTACCCCCATTCCCACCCACCCCACATACTCTACATTTATAGCTAACTACCTTTACAAAAACCCTCCCTACATCCTCCCATTATCCAATAATAACATCCACCAGCTCCATCTAAACACACCCTTCCACTTTCTAAGTCTACTCCTCTTTACTCATCCCCCACTCTCTTATTGCTACCCAATCATAATAGAACAGCTCAGCTTTTCCCTCTGACTACTTTAATTAAGACATTTTCATTTCCCTGCACTATCTTCTAACTACTATATACACACACCCATACCCATCACTCTCATATCTTCCCTTTCATCTGCACATCTAGTCTTTTCCTCCTTACTATCTGCTACACTCTAAATTTCCCTTAATAAAATCTACCCCTCTATTTAACAATTTAATTTCCCTCATTTCTTACAAGTCACGCATACAAGACAACAACATGCTACTTTACCTTCTCTTGACACTCATCCTACTCTTCCTCTCTGGGTTGTCATCCTATCACACTATCCTACTATACCCTCCAACATCACCTACTCTAACCCACACTGTATCACTCTGCTATTTAAGTCTGCATTTCTCTGTCTCCCCCTCCCTCTTTCATTTATTCAGCTTCATAAACTAAAACATTTCAACATTCCTCTCTCCTCTCCCAAACATAAACTCAAATCCACTGCCTACTACATTACTTTTTCACCAAACTAACACTGTTTCCTACTACACTTTTACCAGATGGGGACATCCACTGCAGTCCCAGTCCATCCCCTCCCACCACCACTACCATTACTGCCACACTCACAAGGTACCAAGCCATCTCCACCTAAATACTTATCACTTTATTCCATAAACCTACAAAGTCTCCCAAACAAAATAACAGAATTTCATGCTTCGATTGCCCACTCCTCTCCCCACATCTTAACTGTCTCTGTAACTTGGCTGAAACCACATTTTACTAACTCTGAATTTCTACCTTCCATATATAACATCTTCTGGAAGGATAGACTTTCTAAAAAATGAGAGGTGTCACCATCCTATACTCAGAACACCTTAACTTCTCCCCCTCTCCTTTTCTCTCCCAGACTATCCCCAGCAGAACCTAGCTTTCTTAACTACTATTTCAACCCTCATAAAAACTGGCCATAGTATCTAGCTACATATCCCCTGGCAACAACATTAAAATTCTTGAAAATATCTTATTTTGGATCTCCCGAAATATATCTTATGAAACAATCATACAAGGCTATGCTAATATTGATTGGAATAAGTCTCCCCCTCCAGTTCCTCTAGCAACATATTTGGCTTCAGTCAACTGATGTCTTCTCCCACCCACATACACAATTCCAGCTCCATACTTGACTGGATCTTAACCTCAAACCCCAATCTGTATCACAATCCCACCACCGTATCAGACTCAGTAAGTGATCATCTCCCTATCTCAATACTAAAGCTACCTTTTCAACCCCCTAAAACCCATCTCTATAGACAATGCTGTAACCTCTCCAAATTCAATGTAGAAACTTTTAACTACCAACTGTCTCTGATCAAATGGTCTCACCTGTATAACCTTCCTCTAAATGATACCTTTCTTGAATTTAACAAAAGTTTCCTAAACATACTAAATGCTCTAGCTCCCATTAGGGAAATTAGGATCAAACCAAATTCTGCATCCTGGCTTTCCAACGATACCCTTTCCACCATGAAACTTAGAGACAATACCTGGAAGCAAAAGACTAAGTCAAAATCTCCTCCTCTCCTTCTTAAATATGAAGAACTCAGAAACATCACTAAAAAACTTATTACACATGACAAAACAAAATTCTATCAAGAAGCCCAATCTACCCAGTTTTCTAACCCAGAACATTCTGGCACACTATAAACAGCATACTCCATCCTCGTAAACCCTCAACCTCCAACCCCTTCCCTGAAAAAAAACATCCTGAAACTGCCACTCTTCCAAATAACTACTTTATAGTATCTGTCAGAAAACTAACCCCAGACAACAGCCAGAAACTACCTTTAACACCCTCATCCACCCAATCCCAATCAGCCTTCTCCCTGAAACCTGGTTCCTCTGCCTATATCAAATCCCTTCTGCTAAAATTGAAGCCATGCTCACCCACTTTTGACAACCTACCCCCAATTTCTTAAACTTGCTACCAGTTATATTGCATATCACATCTCATTCCTTATTAACAATTTTATCAAGGAATCCTCAGTCCCTGAGATGTGGAAATCCTTCTATACTATTCTGCTTCACAAGGGAGGTAACTCCACCGAACCTACCAATTACCGACCAATAGCCATCCTCTCCCCTCTCTTAAAAATTCTCGAGATATGCATGTATAGGTGACTTATGTCCTATCTCCTTCATGAAAACCTCCTTACCCCCTCCAAGCATGGATTTAGACCTCATCACAGCACATCCACAGCCCTTCTATCTTCTACCCAGAATGTATCAGAAGCAAGAGACAACAATAAACTCATATCATGTGTCTTCTTCAATCTCACTAAAGCTTTTGACACCATCTCCCACCCTAAACTCCGCTCTAAACTACCTGAACTAAACCTCTCCACCTCTACTATCCTCTGGTTCTCCAGCTGTCTCAACAACCAACAACAATCTGTTAAATGGCAGACTTCCTACTCACCCTTCTTACCTACACAAACTGGTGTCCCCAAGGATCCATCCTTGGCTTTCTTCTCTTTAATATTTTCGCTAACAGTCTTCGCTTTGTCTGCACCTCATCTTCACTAATCCATTACGGTGATGATTCTACCCTTATCACCTTCTCTGACAACCCTACTGACCTACACTCTCTCACACAGACTTCCTTTAATATCATCGAACACTGGCTAACTGACAACCAACTAATCCTAAACCCAAAGAAAACCGAACTCCTTTTCCCCAAAATATTTATCCCATCTTAAAACTTCTTTCAGTCTCTCTTCTCTAGCCAACACCAATATTTATGCAGACTCCACTACAAAACTCCTCGGAATCACAGTTGACAACCAACTGAAATTTGACCATCACATCCTACAGTCCATCAAAAAGAACAATAAAAACCTTGGTTTGCTATATAGACACCAAAAATTCTTAACTAACTCTGCCAAGACCTCACTTGCCCAAGCCTATATCATCCCCTGCCTACTCTATGCTTTCCCTAT